>NW_028317825.1:11420000-11606718 GCF_062004578.1 Staurois parvus
TTTCAATACATTTTTTTTTTGCCGTATATAGGGTAACAAAGGCTGTGTTTCATGAACTGCCATTTGCCTGGACATATGGAGAATACCAACAAAAGGCTGGATGATTTTGAGAGGATGCTGGAGGCCCAGAAGTTTGATGGGGAAAGCATTGGTGGAATTTTAGAGCATGAGTAAGTTTAGATGTTCAGTACATTTTCTGCTCAATATTTTTATTGCCAAGGTTTAAATGCAGTACAGTTGAACAAGATAAACAAGCACTCCAGCATTGAATACAAAGTGCAGTACAGTCAGTCTTCAAACATGTTATAGTTCATGGGTGAAAAGAAAGCAAAGGGATATAGGATAGGACAGATTAGGGGTTGAAGGAAGGGTCGGGGTGGGGATACGTTATATATATATATATATAGAGAGAGAGAGATTTGGTTGGGGAAAATTTGTGACACAAATCAGCAATAAAATAGCTGAGGGGGCTTCCCTGCACTGTGTATCCTTATTGAAGATTTTGCCTCACTTCCTGTTCTGGGGACAATGCTGTCCCCAACACAAGAAGTAAAGGGAAATATTCCTGCAAGAGTGGGAACTGACAAATTGAAAAAAATGTGCACACTGAGCCTGTTACGTTAGGTATATGAGCTAGGTGGTATGCCATTCCCACCATGCTGATAACATTTTACCAGGTATAACTGAAAGAACAAATCCAGGTATGGTTATTATTTCAGATTGGACAAAGTAACAATGCATATACTTTATCTGTGGGATCCCTCCACAAGCTGGAAATCACTGTAGTAGACACCACTACTACAGTGATCTCTACGAGCTTCTGGAGCCCATTATGAACAGCTGCTCAGTTACATTTCTAACAAAGGAGGTCGCCTGTGCCAAGCTGATTCACAGTGCAGTAGGTTCTATTTAAGTCTTTAAAGAAGAGATCTGTATACTTACCTATTCTGAAGCTACTCTGGTCCGGTCCCATAATCGGCTGTTAGTAGTGGCTTAAAAGTATCTGTGCCAATGGATGCCCCATAGTAAGTCTATGGGTGACGTCATCTCCCAGGCATTTGCAGCTGTTGGCGATCTCTCCTCTACACTGAAGCCACAGCTGGAGAGATCATATGACCGGATCGCTTCAGAATAGGTAAGTGTAGATTTAGCCTGAGCTTCCACTTTAAGGCAAAACATGTTCTAGCTTTAGAAAGCATGAAGGGATTAGAATAGCTATCAGGCTTTTTCTGTCCCTGTCATCAGAACAGGAATAAAAGGGAAATCTTCCAATGCAAGTTTTGGTGACCCTGGTGACTAGCATGCATTTCCCATACTTTGGAAGGGTTTTCTCTCACTTCCTGTTGTGGCTCTGGAATGGAAACGTCTGCAATTGGACACAGATATCACAGAAAAAAAATGGGTTTGCCCACCCGTTCTTAAGCGATCCAAAATAAAAAAGAAAAACTTTACCTTCATTTCTTTTAAGAGGCAGGGTTATGTCTGAGGAGACTTTCAGTAGGTGGTTGTTCCGTTAACATGGGTTTGTAAAAGAGCCAAAAATGTGGCAAGCACTTTTGTGAACACTTGGGGCACAGAGGAGAGTCCAAATGGTAGTGCTAAAAATTGGATGTGTTGGTCTCCTATAGCAAAACGCATACAGTTGTTATGTGAGGGGAAGATAGGGATGTGTAGGTAGGCATCTCATATGTCTACTGATGCCAGAAATTCCACTTGCTTTAGAGAAGCAATGACAGATCTCATTAATTCCACTCGAAAATGTGGTGCAAATGTTTATACACGCCCCTGACGACATCTTCCTGATGACGAAACACGTTGGGTAGAGCTTTGGCGTGTGACGTCACCACGTTCTGGTGGGACGGCGACCATTTTCTTGCGGAATCATTATCCTCATCTGGAATACGGTATCCACTGGGAATTATTTGCCACATCTATTCGTCATTACACTGCGCATACTGACCGCTGTATACGGTCAAAGTGTCCAGTAAGGGACCATTTTATTCCGGGTGTATGGTGATGGTGTGTAAGATCAAGACCATTCTCCTTCATCTTGTCTTATTTCTTTGAAGACTTATAAAGACTTTAATTTGGACTCTTTGGATACATTTTTCATTAGCACTGCAATTTTTCAGTTTATTATACATTTTAAGTCTAGTATTGGGCAGATGCCCCCGTTTGGTTTTTGGGGCTGTGGGTAAGTTCCAGTAGAAACCTTGTAACTATTCTAGTACAACCACTTCTTTTGCCTAAATTTGGTGCAAGGCACTCATTAAATGTGCTCTCTTTTGGTCTGAAGCGGGTTGATTGGAAAGTGAGAAGCAAGGAGGGGGCAGGGGTAGAAACTCTATTTAGTACACCTTTTGAAATGACAGATTGGACCCAGACTGGCACAAATGCCAACAAATGTCTCCCCACTCCTAAAAGTCATAATAGGACATTACTTCGGGACAAGAGAACGGCTGTCAACCTGAGCGGTGGTTAGAGTTTCCTGTCTGCTATAAGCAATTCAGCCTTTTTGTCCCAGCTTCCTTTCACCTGTGGTCTGCCACCAGTTTGAAGATGGCACCAGGAGTGCACCTTGTGGTGTGTGTGGTTGCAATGGAAAAGGCAGGCAGGAAGGCATCATCCAGGAGGTGTGACAGTTCCCTCATCCTCCTGAGACTAAGTCTGGATACGAGGAGAAAAAACAAATTTAAACTGCTTGCACTAAGAAATTTTAGTGACAAACTGGCAGCGGTACCACAATAAAATGAATAACACCCAAATAATATCACAAGTGTAATAAAAGTGCCACACCCTTAATACTTTAAAGCAGCAATTCCACCTCAAAGAAACCAAATAAATTTCTTAGTGCTATAACTTAAATAAAGGAATGCGCTAAAACCACAAACTATTCCTAATTTAGTGTAGAAACATTAGTGCAAAAGATATATATATATCTATTCTCAATATCAAAAAATATCAAAATTATGTGCAAAACTATTTTTTAGTGCATAAGTAATTTAAATAATTAAATTTGTGAATATAAAAATTGTCCAATTCTGAATTTCTTCAAATGTCCAAACAAATCCTTTTCAAATTCAGGTGCTCTCAAAGAAATTGTGCCAAAATCCACCACCAAAGTAAAGTTGGGTAACTCACCAGAGCTCCGTGCTGATCAATCTCTAGATCAGCAAAAAACGCTTTTTGCTCTGGGAGCAGATGCAATGAATCAACTTCTCAGGTGTGATGATCAATTGGTACACAATCATCCATAAGGTAGGTATCCACCACTCAATATAACGGTTCCAGGAGCATTATATCACTCTCTCTTTTTATATCTCTCCACCGAGGTCATGTTTGGGAATGAAAGAGAAAATCATGGTGCAGCCAGTTTTTTTTATAAAAGTATCCAACAATTTAATAAAGATTTACACTCACAAAAAGGGTGTCTTCACTGACACCAGTATAACAGCATAAAACAGCAAATGGTATAACCCAAATGGTCTACCTGTAGAATAATAAAATGAGCTGCACACTGCAAATTGCGTCAGTGAAATGCAAGGAACCAATGTATATACACAGGGAAACCCTGTCTTACCTTATCCACAATACTGAGCATATTAGATGTTCAGGCTTTACCCCTCACAGTGGGAATAGCCCCAAATAGGTTTTCAGCGATTGGGAGCCATAAAAATAGACCACAGCCCTGGACCTGAATAGCACCGTAAGGCTAACTACACACATAGCAAACCGTGCCAAGGTGAGTACCTAATACAAGATCCAGTGCCTGAAGCACAAAACATTACAGGCCAATTCTGCACAGTGGCCGATACACACCAAGGATAACTGATCTAAAAAAAACTGCTAGATAGCCCAGGGCATAAGCTGTTAGATCCTGATAGAAGTTTCAGAACTTCTCCAGAGTAGAACAGGTCCATCACTAGACACTAGTGAACTGGAGTCTCTACGAGTGAACAGAGCTAGATGGTATGCTCTGGAGATGGCCCTAGCAAGTTTTCTGTCTGTATTCAATCACCTGAAGGTAGCAGCATATACCTATGGTCTAAGAATACAAGTCCTGTAATGTATGAATGAGAGAGTACAGTTATCCTGTAAATAAGTTTTTTTGTGTGGGTATTATCAGAGTGTGTGTGTTTTGTTTGTTTTTTATTCAATACTTATATTTTTCACTAAGCGCAGTGAAGAGGGAATTTTTGTTTATGTCCTTTGCATGCATAATATTGTTAAAGTTGCCTTTTAAATCAGAAAAGAACATTATCCAGAATGCTGCAAACCACTCACCCTAAAAATGTTTTTTCATTCACGTTTGGAAACTTTTTCGTCATTGAAAGCATATTTATCTATTAAATATCTGCTAGTAGCTAGTTTCAATTGGCTGGCTGCTGAATGTTCTGTAGTAATCAGTTTGCCCCAGGAATAAAGTTATTTTTAAATTTTTGTTGTCATTTGAAATACATAAAATGATTGGATATGTCCTTAGGGAAGTGTAGTGTCTCCATAGAGCCAAGACTTATTCATGGTTCTAAATGTAGATGGCCTTATTCAGCATAAACACTATTTTTCCACTATTCTTGAGTCTCATTTCCATTTACTTTGTTGCATTTTTTTTTCTTTTGTTTTTTTGGGGGTTTTTTTTTAAGGTAGCTGAGCTGTAGGACATTGCTTATTTGAGCCAATATTTACTGTCTTTTTATTAAATGACAGTTTTTTAAAGGTTTATGTTTTCAGCCCAGTACTTATTTATGGCTGGCAGCAAATTTTTTTTATTATTATTATACAGGATTTATATAGCGCCAACAGTTTGCGCAGCGCTTTACAAAATGGAGGTAAACAGTTACAATACAACTTGGTACAAGAGGTAACAGAGGACCCTGCTCAATAACTCTTACAATTAAAAGGGAAATTCTGTTATGTATTAAATTATCAGAATATGTCATGGACTTTTAAGGTGAAACTAGATATACATTCTAAGCACTTACTATGTTTCATTAAGAAAGCCTTGGCATGAAAAAATACCTGCTGCATTATTACACTATTTTACTTTCTCTGAGAGCAGCTCAAATTAAGGTGATCTCATGCTCTAAGTGGATTTCTTAGAGCAGGTGACACATCTGCTTTTCTCATGAGCATTGATGAATACAGGTCAATGGAAGAGAATGAATCAGATGTAGGGGAGACTGGAAAAAAATCTTTCCTGGGTCCAGCATAACTGACATGTAGTAAGCAAGGATGAAATGGTAAGCTCTTTATTATTAGCTTCCTCTACTTGCTGAATACATTGCTATGAAACATACATAAAAAATGTGTAATTGCTCAACAGTGCTCACCATATATCATTTCCATGTTGCATTGAGGAGGGACTATCTCACCAGACTCCTGGATAGCAAGCAAGATCAAACAGGAGGTTAGGACCTGCACCCACTCTGTCCAAAGCCAAGTATTCTGTATTGGGTGGAGTTGTTCTTTAATATACTCTGATCAGCCTTGGCTTTATGACCATCCACCTAATATTGAGTAGGTTCCCCATTTGCTGTAGACATGGACTCCACTAGACCTCTGAAGGTATACTGTGCTATCTGGCACCAAGCAGTCAATAGCAGATGTTTTAGGGGCTGTAAGGTGGGATCTCTATGGATTGGACTTGTTTTCCAGCACATCCCACAAATTCTCAGATGATTGAGATTTGGAGGCCAAGTAAACACCTCAAACTTGTTTTTTGTTCCTCAAACCATTCATGAACCATTTTTTCAGTGTGCAGGGTGCATTATCCTGCTGAAAGAGGCCATTGCCATCAGGGAATAATGGCAATCAACTCTCTGCATCTTTTAGCAGATAATAATACCAAATCAATTGTGATTATTACATAATCCCAATAGCAGCTAGACAATAATAAACATCTAACAATTATATGCGTGATATATAGTGATCACAATATATGTAGTGACAGTCCTTTATTTTTATATATATATATATATATATATATATATATATATATATATATATATTTATGCGTTGCTGTAGACCAAAATCTGTGCGCATTCTCCACGTGGATGTAAAAGGTAGGTTCAGTCTCAACTGATGGCCTATAAATATGTGTCTCATTACCAAGGGATCACACAAGAAACATCTCATATTGGGTAAAAGCAAAGAGCTCTCTCAAGATCTTTGCAACCTTACTGTTGCAAAACATACTGATGGCATTGGCTACAGAAAGATTTCTGAACTGCTGAATGTTCCCATGAGCACTGTTGGGGCCATAATACGGAAGTGAAAAGAACATAATTTTACAATAAACCGGCCACGACCAGGTGGTCCTCACAAGATCTCTTGACAAATGAATGAAAAGGTATATCAGAAGAGATGTCCAAGGACCGATTGTGGAGAGCTTCAGAAAGACTTGGAATTAGCAGGTACAACTGTTTCAAAGAAAACAATAAGAAATGCACTTAACCGCCGTGCCCTGTATGTACGCTCACCACGTAAGACTCCATTGCTAGAGAAAAAGCATGTAGAAGCTAGTTTTAAGTTTTGCTGTACAATATTTAGACAAGCCTGTAAAATACTGGAAGGATATAGTCTGGTCAGATGAGATCAAAATTGAATTCTTGTTTGGAGGTCGGTTGGCACTGCACATCACTCCAAAAACACCATGTCAACAGTGAAGTTTGGAGATGGGTACATCATGGTGTGGGCTGTTTTTCAGCATACGATACTGGCAAACTTCATATCGCTGAAAGAAGGATGAATGGAAAAATGTTTTATCAAAACATTCTTGATAAAAATCTGTTGCCATCTACCAGGATGATGAAGATGAAATTAGGGTGGACATTTCAGAAAGACAATGATCCCAAACACAAAGCTAAGGAAACTCTCAATTGGTTACAAAGAAAGAGAAAATAAAGCTGCTAGAATGGTTCAGCCAATCACCTGACTTGAGTGCATGACCCTGTATTTATAAGTTACATAATTCAAGCATCAATTACAGTGAACAAGTGTAGTAGCTTGTTTGTAGAAGCATGTTCCTGACTGCCCACAAAAGTAGCATACCCCAGAAGTTGATCCGGCTATACCTCCATGATCATAGGGCATGTCTTCAAATCACACTAACCAGAATGCTGTTTGCATTGTTTAGGCTGCTGCTGCTGCTCAGACAGTGCTGGGAACACCACACAAATAACACATGCATGTTTTTTTGCATCAAGCAATAAAAAAGCACTTCCAGACATCAGAAATGCCAATCATCACACATATAGATCTCTGTGGTCACTTGGGGAACAATTCCTATTTATGAGTTCAAAAGGGAGCAGTCCCTGTATCTTGCATTCTTTTTTATCCAGGCTGTGGCTGAATCAGGGATAAAGATTACAGCATTTGAGTAAGGCAAGCCATAGATGAATCCATTTTCTTTCCTTCCAAAATTGCTCAATTTTCCTACAACACGGTCAGTGTTGATGGAGGAATGCCTCCCACAGAGCTATTGTGTTCTGCCGGGGAAGAGGTGGGGGCAGAACTTAATGATTACTGCTAGCATCTTTGCTAAAAATTTGACATGCAGTTTGTACCAAAATTGATTGATGAATCCAATCAGCCTGCCCATGGGTGGATCAAATCTCAGCTGATACCTGCTAAGCTGGCTGAGATTCGATCCATCTATGGTCGGCTTTAGAATGGGAAGTTATCTCAGCAGGATTTATTACAGATATGAATGATAACTCCTGATTCATTTATGTGGCACATCCCATTTCTTTCATTTCATAAACAGTACTGTTTGCAAGCCTGATGATTGATGATCAGTGTAGCCCCAGCAGTGCCACCTGTCAGTGTCCATCAGTGCCACATATCAGTGCCTATCAGTGCACATGAATGCCACATATCAGTGCCCATCTGAGCTGCCTTTCAGTGCCACCTATCAGTGCCAGTCAGTGCTGCCTAACAGTGCCAACCAGTGCCACCTATCAGTGCTGCCTCTCAGTGCTGCCTTTCAGTGCCCATCAGTGATGCCTGTCAATGCCCATCAGTGCCACCTACCAGTGCCACCTATCAGTGTCCATCAGTGCAGCCTATCCGTGCAGCCTCATTACGCACATCAGTGAAGAAGAAAAATCACTTATTTACAAAATTTTATAACAAAAACTAAGAAACATTTTTTTTTCTAAATTTTGGTTTAAGAAAAAATAAAAACCCAGAGGTGATTAAATACCACCAAAATAAAGCTCTATCTGTCACAAAAAAATGATAAAAATTTCATATGGGTACAGTGTTGTTTGACCGCGTAATTGTCATTCAAAGTGCGACAGCGCTGCAAGCTGGAAATTGACCTGGGCAGGAAGGGGGTATAAGTGCCCTGTAGGCTAGCGGTTAAACACCCTGCAACTGCGTGCCGTGTTTTTCTTTTAAAATAATTTTTTTTTTGCAGTTACATTTTTTATATTTTTTTCCTTTTGTTGGAGAGACATCAGGGGTGCTAAACAGTCTCTTTTTTGAGACCGAGAAAGGGACTGAAGACAGTCCCTTTCTCTGCAGCCTGAGCTGCAATGTAGATGAATGAATAGGAGTCTGTATAGACAAACTGAGACATAGTAAACACAGTTTACTGAGTGAGACAGAGAAGTGGAGAATAGAAAGCAGCAGGTGAGAGTCAGAGAAGGAGCAGGGGGTGGGGGGGTTACATTTTAGGTTAATGGCTCTGATCAGCAGCTTGCTGAACAAACTAATAGCTCTAAATATCGGCTAACAGAGTCTGCTGAACAGTACGGATATAAGCTCATGGTCACTTCAGTGACCATGAGCTTAAAGCGGAAGGAGGAATGCAAGTCTGTACAGCATATGTTGACCTGGTCAGCTGGAAGCAGTGCTGTAGGTCTGTATGTTGTACGGACCTGGCAGTGGAAGGGTTAAAGGAGGTTTCAAAAAGTGAACAAGAAGAATCTGCTGGCTCTGAATTTGAGCATATCTTAAAAGTTCATTTTGAAAAATATACAAGCCACATGAGCTACGGTATCAGTGACCACAAACCAGTAAGAGGAACTTTCACTTTGCAGGTAATTAACAGGAACCATTTTTTCTATATTGCCCAAATGTATTGAATGTTAACCGGTAGCTACAAATGAAAAGTCAGACATTGTCCACAATCTCCTCCCTCTATCACTCTTCAATGTGACTTTAAATAAGCGTTACCAATTTTCTCCTGTCTTTCCTTATATTTTATGTCAAAATTAATGTTTTTACACATAAATGCAGGGTTTTATTTATAACGTAAGTCATTAACTGCACTATTAAATGCAACTTGAAAACATACCTAAACCTGCCCTCAGACTTGGGGAGGAACACAGTCCAATATGCTGTAATGAACTAGTTCTAACAAGAAACAGGAGAAGTGAGCAGATTGATAAACTTCTGCTGGTCTTTCATTGTCCAGAAAGAATGAGAAGTGAGGTCACCAACCTGGCTTTTTGATATCTGGCAGAGCTGTGTAAATCCCAGGACTGGATTGACAAAAATACAAATGCTTTAGCAGTAAAAGCTCCCATATTTGTTTCTTAGCTAAGTATTCCATTATTGGTGAAAAGTGGGTCTATGATTTTACTCCACAACCAAAGGGAGATTTCAAATGAAAATGAGGATTTTTTTTTTACAGGAAGAACTGAGTATTTGGAGGAACCTGTGAAAGCTAGAAGAAAGCAAATGCATTTATATTGCATTGTTCACTTAAAATCAGCTACTAAAACTAGCTACAGATTGATTTTGCTATCCATTGGTTTTACCTTTTTAAAAACTGTATGTCCTTTATTATTGTGGTGAATATGTCTGCAGTCTACTCCTCCATACTTTGCACCTCTTTAGGAGACAACTTAAGACTGGTGTACACTTTAGGCTCTTTTTACGTTTAATTTAAAGGGCTGAACAAAAATAAAAATGATTTAAAGGCTGCGAGCGCTGATTGGATGCTGGTTTTGCAGCTTGTTCCTTTGATAAAATACGGCTATACACACAGTATAATACACACAGTCCAAATGTTGGCTGGTTCTTGCTCAATCAGCTGATATTTGGACTGTGTGTATCCAGCTTTAGCTGAAAAGAAAACCTGTATTGTTTATCTTTACACTTGACTTTTGCTGATGAGGCCTCTTATCCTTGAACCTCCAGTGACTCTGAGAGCGGAGGGAGAATGGAATGCTGACCACGACTCTCTCATAAGCTATTCTGCAAGCAAGGATTTTCCCAGTAGCACCTGGGACTGGATTGGTCTTTACAGGGTATGTAAGCAAATTATTACATTTTGACGTTTGAGTACATGAACAAATAATCATTTTTACAGGTGTTGGATTTCAATACATCTTGTTGACAAAGTAAAGCTGTTCCCCAAGCTACACTGGGACCGACAAGTTGGTTTGGAGTAATTGTTGCCTTAGACATATTTTAACCACTTCAAAACTGGACACTTCCACCCCCTTCTTGCCCAGGCCAATTTTCAGCTTTCAACACGATCACACTTTGAATGCTGATTAGTCACGTAACACTGTACCCAAATGAAATTTATCATATTTTTGAAACAGAAGTTTCTTCGGGTGACATTTAATCACCACTGTTTTTAAAAAAAATGTTTTTTTGTTATGTAAACGAAAAAATACCAAAAATTTCAAAACAGAAAAAACACTTTTTTTTCTTTCTGTTAAAAAAAATTTCAAATAATCTTTCTTCATAAATTTACATCAAAAGTTTGCTACATTTTTTTTTTGGTAAAAATAACCCAAATCAGTGCATATTATTTACTTTTTGTGAAAGTTATAGAGTCTACAAACTATGGTATATACATTTTATTATTGATCAGTCCTGATGTACTGACAGCCTATCATTTCTTTAGGCCCTTAAATGACAGTACAAATTTTTTAATAAGTATTTATTAAGAGGCATGGTGAGTTTTTTTTGAAGTTGCGATTTTTTCCCATAGTTTGTAGACTCTAAAACTTTTACACGGACTAAATAACATACACTTTTTTAGGTTATGTTTCCTCCAAAAATGTAGCATAATACAAAGAAAGATAATTTGCTAAATTTTATAACAAAAACTAAGCAAAAAAGTGTGTTTTTTTTTCAAAATATTTGTTATTTTTTCATTTATATAGCAAAATTAAAAAATCTAGTGATTAAATACCACCAAAAGAAAGCTCTATTTGCCTAAGAAAAAAAAATGATAAAAATTATACACTCGAACAGTGGCAGGTCCAATTTATGGAAAGATCTAGGGTCTATTAGACCCCAGATCTCTCCTCTGCCAGTTTGGTTTGATATGATGCTTTCACAGGCTGGTAATGGCCCCATTACATTAGCCTGAAGCCGGAAGTGACAAAATGCTTGTTGCTGAGACCATAGAGATGTTTGAGGATGTTCTAGTCCTTGGTAATCTCTATGGTCAGGGTGCAGTCCTGGGCTCCCCAGTGGGACAGGAGAGCCTGGAAAGGTGGTGGGAGGGGAGATCCCCTTCTGCTGCCTGTAAAAGCAATCCAGTGGCTAATTAGCTGCTAGGATCACTTTTACATTAAAGCTCATTGTCAGCTGAAAGAAAAAAAATAAGGGAAAGATACCTGTAGCTGCGGACATAATCCTAGTATAACCAATTCAACCTGGCGAATTATGGGCACATCACTGGGGCTGAAGTGGTTAAAGGTGTTTCTTTTTATCCTTAACCAATTCAATACCGGGCAATTTTACACCTTCCTGCCCAGGCCAGTTTGCAGGTTTCAGCGCTCTCACACTTTGAATGACAATTGCGTGGTCATACAACATTGTACCCAAACTAAAATTTTATCATTTTCTTCACACAACTAGAGCTTTCTTTTGGTGGTATTTAATCACCGCTGGGGTTTTAATTTTTTGCTAAATTAACAAAAAAAAGACCAAAAATTTTGAAAAAAAACATGTTTTTCTTTGTTTCTGTTATAAAAATTTGCAAATAAATAATTGTTCTTCATAAATTTAGGCAAAGATGTATTCTGCTACATGTCTTTGGTGAAAATAACCCAAATTAGGATGTATTTTTTAGTTTGTAGGAAAGTTATAGAGTTCACAAACTATGGTATAGATCTGAATATTGATCAGTCCTGAAGTACTGACAGCCAATCTAATTTCTTGAGGTCCAAGAATGTCAGAATAGTACAGATATCCCCCAAATGACCACTTTTTGCAAAGTAGACAGTCTGACGTACTTCATAACAGGCATGGCGAGTTTTTTGAAGTTTTTTTTTTTTGTCATAATTTTTCGGAAAATAAAAAAATTAGTGTCACTATTTTTTTTTTACATACTGTCACCAGTGCAGTACAGCGTCGTCATATAACTGGCATGGCGGTGATCAGGGACACAGACTGGTGAAAGTATGAAATATATATATATATTTTTTATTTTTTTATTTTTTATAAAAAATTTTCTTTTTTTAAGATTTTTTTTTTCATATTTCACTATGACCAAAGTAGTACAATGTTACCATAGTAACATTGTACTACTTTGGGGAAGTGATCAGTATATTTTTATTTTTTTTATTTTTTTTACACAATTTGCTTATAGCAAAGAATTACTTTGCTATAAGCAAGCATTTACCTGAATGACATCGATTCATTCAGGGTTGTTTTTTTTTTTTTTTTGTGTTTAGCTGTGATTTGGCCACAGCTAATCACATGACATGTGCATGTGATTAGCTGTGACCATTCACAGCTAGACACTAGTATACAATGGATGGCATGAATGAAGCCATCCATTGTATACAACTGTCATGTGACCTGCTGTGATTGGTCACAGCAGGTCACATGGTACCTGCAATGGGGGCCGATACTCAGATCTGTCATCAGCCCTGTCCGCGCCGCTGTGCAGCTCTGCAGGAGCGCAATCTGCGCATGTGCGGGAGGATGCCATATGGTGTCCACCCGGAACGCTGATGACATTTTCCGGCCGCCATTAGGCCATAGGGCGGGCGGCAAATGGTTAAAATCCCAATTTTTTGGCCTTTTTTCTTTGTTACTGCCTTTCTCCACTGACATACCTATATATCTTTATACATTCGAAAACTGAAAATGTACATCAACACAACTATTGTCATTTTCTAAAAATTGCAGAATTCTGTTTAACAGTTGTGCCAATGTCTGTTGATCTAAGTTCCATGTTTTGTATGTTTAGTTTTCATATAGATCCAGCCTGGTCGGACCTTACTGGGAAAAGATGGGTCGCAGGAAGCACTGATGATTCCACCAAGTCGGACATGTTTATGGGTTCTAGGGCTCCATTGACGTGTGGAGAGGTCCTGCCAGTGATGTTTGTTTACTGAGTCCACTTCCGCTTTGCAGCACTGAAATGGAACAAGCGGTTTGCTGTAATCTCAGCAAAATGGCTGTTTATATCCTCATCAGAATGCATTTTTCTAACACTGGATGGTAGAAGATATTTGGACTGTAACAAAATTAGTTTGGACTAGTTTTAGATTTTAAGAGCAAGACTTTATTTTGAGATTTTTATTATTATTTTAATTGATGAATGCTTGATGAGTGGACTGTTTAGCCTTATGCATCTTTCAGCCTAAAGCCATATCATGCAACAACCAGCACCTGTGTCGTGAATCTTTGTGACAGTTGAATCACAGCAGTTAAAACCCTATTTCCTGATATTTTGCAGTTTAGGTTACAAAGCAGTTGGTGTTGCCGAACCCACAACAGTAAAATCAATCTGCATAAGCAGCAAAGCATGCTTGTTATACTCACACTGGAACCTAAGGGGTTAATCCTCTGCATTGTGTAAAAAGGATGTTTGATCCTGTTTTCTCTGATCCTCCTCCTCTTCTACTGTCCCCAATCCATTTGCTGATAGAACAGAGCCTTGGGGGCAAGCTGCACATGCTCAGTTTGGTATGTATTACTAGATAGTTCTTTTTTTGGGAGAATGCATGTGATCAGCAAAGGACCAATCAGCATTGTCCAAATAGAAGGTCAGGGGTCCTGCAGCTTCACAGGACAATCAGGGGAGAATGAAAACGCCTCCTCCAAGTTTTAACCAGTGCTCAGCTGGACACTGATAGAAGTCACAAGACTGCTCTAACCTGTTGATGAGAAAAGGTATTTACATGGAAATGCAGTTATTTTAGTAAATATAAACTGCTAGTGTATACTGTGGGAGACATATATGGTGAATGCAGGGTCATGGGTTTAATAACACTTTAGGTTTACAGATATCAGACAAGAGATGTCCCAGCCTAGTGCATTATCCCAAAACTTTTTTACTATAAATTTGATTAACCGCTTGCCTACAGGGCACTTATACCCCCTTCCTGCCCAGGCCAATTTCTAGCTCTCAGCGCTGTCACACTTTGAATGACAATTGCGCGGTCATGCAACACTGTACCCATATGAAATTTTTATCATTTGTTTTTTGACAGATAGAGCTTTATTTTGGTGGTATTTAATCACCTCTGGGTTTTTTATTTTTTCTTAAACCAAAAACCGCTGAAAATTTTGAAAAAATGTTTTTTTCTTAGTTTTTGTTGTATAATTTTGTAAATAAGTGATTTTTCTCCTTCACTGATGTGCGCTAATGAGGCTGCAGTGATGGGCACTGAAAGGCAGCACTGATATATGGCACTGATAGGCGGCACTGACTGGCACTGTTAGGTGGCACTGACGGGCACTGATAGGAGGCACTGATGCACACTGATAGGCGGCACTGACTGGCACTGATAGGTGGCACTGATTGGCAGCACTGATAGGTGGCACTGATTGGCATTGATAGGTGGCACTGATGGGTGACACTGAAAGGCAGCTCAGATGGGCACTGATATGTGGCATTGATGTGCACTGGTAGGCACTGATATGTGGCATTGATGTGGCACTGTTCAGCACTGGCAGCTGGCACTGATGGACACTGTCAAGTGGCACTTCTGGGGCCACACTGATTATCAGTGCCCTGATGATCAGTGTACATGTCCCCTCCATGAAATGCCGATTACCAGCTCTCCTCTCCTCTCGAGCTGTCAGCGTGACAGCTCGTGAGGAGAGAAATGCCGATAACCGGCATTTCCCTGTTTACATGTGATCAGCTGTGATTGGACACAGCTGGTCACATGACCAAGCCGACATCTTCGGCTCTTTCCGTAGATCGGTGATCCGCTGTGTCCGAGGGACACAGTGCATCGCCGTGCTGCACGTTCTCTGAGCCGCGCATGCGCGGTGAGAATGGGAGGACGTCATATGATGTCCTCCCAGAACGAGAGAACCACCTTTCGCCCGTCACTGGACTATATGGCGAGCGGGAGGTGGTTAAAAAAACTACTTACAAGCATAGAAGTTAAAAGTGCTCATCAAGCCACACCTCATTGGCAAAGTTGTTTCAAGACTAGACCGTCTCCAAAGCACAGGAGGGAAAACTACGGGGTCCCTGCAGGCTGACTTGTTTCGAAGGGATATCCTTCTTCTGAGCCAAACAACAAGTGATCCTTAAGTCAAATAAATACATTCTATCTTGCCCACATCATGAGAACCAGAAGTACCTCCCCATAAATGGGAGGAATCAAACCATCACAAAATATATAAAAAAATGGAAAAGATAAATAAATGTAATAAAATAGTCTCTCCTTATATAATAAAAGAAAATCTAATATAAATATCAAAAGTGTGTTATTTGCCTATAATGTACGCATATTACAGTAATAGCAGCATAAACATGCATCTTGTCCTTATGGTTTACAGAACATTTTAATATATATATATATACATATACATACACACACAGTGGGGCAAAAAAGTATTTAGTCAGCCACCAATTGTGCAAGTTCTCCCACTTAAAAACAATGAGAGAGGCCTGTAATTGGCATCATAGATAGACCTCAACTATGAGAGACAAAATGAGAAAAAAAATCCAGACAATCACATTGGCTGATTTGGAAAGAATTTATTTGCAAATTATGGTGGAAAATAAGTATTGGAACCCTTAGGCCCTGTGTACACTTGAACTTGAGCATTTGGGGGGAATTGCCGCAATTCTCAAAACACTTTGCACAAATGATACATTGCACCACACCTGTTCAGGTTCCATTCATTTTAAAGGGCACCAAAACATGGAGTGGTACTGTCACAATAACCCATGCTGCAATCATAGCAAACCGCTTTGTCACCCAAAAGAAGCTCCTGCTCCTTTGAGTGACAAGCTTCTCTTGATGTGCTGCGATTTGTCATTTTGTAGAGCATGTTGGGATCACAGGCAGAATCGCAGCAGTTTTACCTGAGATCGCAAACACTCAAGTGTAAATGGGGCCTTAGGAATAAAATACAGTATCTCATGTAAAACAGTCTGACTCCATTATGTATTATCACAAAAAAAAAAAAAAGAAAACAATACTGACAACAGCAACTAAGAAAATCCCTAAGACTAGGTGTAGGCATTTACAAACATAATGCAACTAAGCACTAACACAATATTTGTGCAAAGTGTTTTGAGAATTGCGGCAATTCCGCCCAAATGCTCAAGTTCAAGTGTACACAGGGCCTAAGGGTTCCAATCACTCATGATACAATCTTTGTACAATCAATTATAGATTTACCAAAACTATGTAATATGGGGACCTACCTACATTACCTAGTCAATTTGTACCCAGTCAGGTATACCCTTAGGCTAGGTTCACACTACTGTGGTGCGGTATATCGCATGTGATTCACACAGGAACCGCTCCACATTCCTGTGTAAATCCCATGTGATTTGTGTGCGGTGCGATTGGAGCTATACATTATGTATGGCTCAAACAACACTGCACCCGCACCAAAAAGGTGCAGGACCCTTTTTTGGATCCACGCTAGACCACACCACGTTTTGCAGACTGATTTCGGGGTGTTGTTAACATACACACCCGCATCGGTTCGCATGAACAGGGTGTGATTCTGATGCAGTGCGGAATTCGCACAGAAAACACTGCAAATTCCGCACCGCATCAGTTTGAACCCAGGCTTACACTACATGCTTGTTGGTAGATCAAAGAGATTGTATGATCAGATTGTAATGTCTGTGGTGATCTTAAAGTTATGGTCTGCTGCATGGAGCACATTAAGATTTTATAGATGTTTATATATACAAAATGTAATGCAGAGTGAACCCATATATGATAACATACCTTATTTAAAAAAAAAAAAAAAAATCTTTTACCCTAAACTTGCTTGTACAGAATAGGAGCGAAAAAAGTAAATGGTTTTTAAAATATTAAGTGAAATGTCATTAGTAAACGTTTTCTTTGTCGATTGCGTGTGTCCACATTAAAGACTGACAGCAGTGGCAAGCTGCCAGAAGAAGGGTTGGGTGGAGTTAAAGGAGAAGCATGGTCAAAGCTCTTTTGGCCATACTTCTCCTCTGGGTCACAGGAGTGCACTTAGTCTGGCACTCCTGTGTCCCTGATTCAGCCGACAGTGGGCTAAAACCTGCTGTTGGAAGATGTCACCAAGCTGGTCCAGACTCTGCAGGTACCCCAACAATAATATCAGGATTCATCCAGATGCCTGGCTGGTAGCTGGCTCAGCCTCTCTGCGTGCCGCTGAGAACCTGAGCCAGCCGTTCCCACCCCTTAAACAGCCTGGCACACCAGTGAATGTTAGTTGCAGGCTCTATGCTCTGTCCCTCAAACAGTCACTGATCTCTGCTCACTGAAGATCAAGAACTGAGCAATCAGCGGTCATGTAATTGCTCGGTCTTATAGTTGGCAGGGGACAGCTGCAGCATTGGACTGATGCTGCAGCCACATAGGTGAGTATGTGGGTATGTTTTTCACAATCCCATAATTATGCCAAGTGACATTGTCAGTAAAAGGTACCAGCTAGTGAGGTCCTCACCTGTTCTTGCAGCCTCCAAGCCATTAGTTACAGAACACCATATGGGTGGATCTGGGAATACTGCTGTCCTACAAATGGGAGAGAAGATGTTATGCCCAGGGCATCAATGAACTGGTAAGACATACTGTATCTAGGCAGCAAAAAGGTCTGAAACATGACAGGTACTAATGGATGAAAATGAGTCCTGGTCAGGTGAGCCGTGTTTCCTGTACTCAGGTATTATTTTTTTTATTGCAGGGTACATTAAATTATGTAAATAATGCAGTTTAATATATTTTGGAAGCACTTATTTATAAGTAGAAAAATCATCATGGAGAGAATTCCAGAACATATGATCCTGTTTGTTATCATTTTAGATAGGTGAGATGGTTTGCGTGGAATGTGTCAGATTTGGCTTTTTGTGTCACACCAATACAAACAAAAGAAATAAATGAGAATGCCTAAACATTTGTAACTGCAACAATTTTCTGGGCAAAGTGGTGCATTATCTGACAGAAATGCAGGTGTGCCAATATTTGTGGCCATGACTGTATATATAAAAAAGGATGTAATTACTATGTCGAAAGGATATATATAATCCATCAATGAAAATACATCTGTGCATAAGGATAACAGCTTGGAGAGAAGAGGGGGGAAGAAAAGATTGTGAAACATACTTCGTAGTAATGATTCTATCTTATTAATTGAATTCTGTTGATTACTCTATATCTAGTGTACCCTTTGTAATATGCAGAGGAGAGGAGATCAGTAGTCAATGATAAAAAATGAACAGCCAGAGGAGTATTCTTATAGGATCATACTGATTTCTATCTCCTCATTGAGACCTACTGGAGCCAGCCTATCAGGTACATAAATACAGTAGGTCTTTTGCTCGCACAGTTTTTTGAAGCGTTCAGCTGAAGAATAGGTATTACGGATTGTGACGGAACACGGCATCCGACCCCAGCCCTTCTCACCAACTTGTGACCGAAGGACCAGCCGATCTCACACCGCGCTGACACTTGTGTAACAATGCCACTCTCAGCTGTGCCCTGCACAAAGATTTTCCAGCTTGCGGGACTACAATCTATGTACCAGCAACCTGAGCGCGATTGTTACTGGGTCAGGTTAATTACGCAATTAACCCTTCACACTGCCACCACCACCTTTTTACAGAAAAGGAGGAAACTCACAAATCTTAGCAACAACACTATGATATTAGTATAAGCGTCTTTAACACACTGTCACCACAGACAGGGATATTCAGAGGATTATTACATACAGTAGCACTCTTCAAAAGACAGGGATTCTTTAGTTTGCATTAAAAGCTTTAGAGACAGTTCAACACTTTTCAGAAAATAGGATTTATTACTAAAAAGGTCAAAATATTTACTAAAAAAGATCTAACAAAGTTATAAAAAGAGCAAATAAAACAACAGAGAAATAAAAGAAAGGAGTTCAGAAGGCAGAATACTTGCAAAAGTCCTTGGTTTTCAATTGGAGTCTAATTCTCCAAATAAAAGGTTGCCTTGGCTCTCAAGTCTCTTAGATGGTTCTTGATCAATGTTAAAGGAGAGCTTTTTTTTCTCCAGGCTGTCAGTCTTTTTCTATCATATCAAAGGGGTGTCTCCTGAAAACAAATGACCAATCATCCAGTTTGGGTATGGGTGTTAGGCGGTAACAAAGGTTATGACCAAATCCCTTACAATTTCATACTAAGGTCAATACCTTTCAATAGGTACAGGTAACATCCTAGCATCTGGCAGATTAATATTTAGAATTATATTCCAAACGCAAAGATACCAAACATAGCATATCCTGCCACTCAGGATAAAAGAGACTGCTTTCCTCTCTCTTGTAGGTACTAATATAGTCATGTAAGGTCTTGTGTGACTCATATTAAAAATATCTATCTGAATATATACTTCATATTAATGTGCCCAGTTCCTGCTGAAGTTTATGAATTTGTACGAAAAATGACTCATGTGGAATGTACGTTTTATGGCACGCTCTAGCTCTAATGGCCTAACAGGTCATGACTGACTAAGTCAGGAGGGGATAGTATAGCACAGGGGGGCCAGGAGGGGACAGTTTAGCATGTGGTGGGGGGGCAGAAGGGGACAGTATAGCACAGGGGGGGCCAGGAGGGGACAGTTTAGCACAGGGGGGGGGCAGGAAGGGACAGTATAGCACAGGGGGGCCAGGAGGGGACAGTTTAGCATGGGGGGGGTTCCAGGAGGGAACTGTAGGTTGAACTGGATAGACTATGTAACTATGTAATACTGGGATCTGTAGCGGTTAGGAAAGCTGCAGAATCATATATCGCTTTTTGATTCCCACCAGCCTTCCTCTCTCATCCCATGAGAGTGACATCACACACAGGCACCTGGAAGGGTGGACCAGTTGCGATCAGCCGATTTTTGCTCTGTTGGTGGGGCAATGGCACTGGCCGCTTTTCATGCTTCCTCCCCATTTCGTTTATCGGCATGCTGGAAAATTTGTGAAAAACGATCGATTTTCAAAATCATTGGTGGCACCATCGGATTACAGAATTAACAATGTTTTCAATCAAAAAATTGTTCAGAATTCGACCCATGTATGGCCTGCTTGATGCAAATTGTTTATCTCTGCACTTTGCAGCCTGTCAGCTATGTGTGGATGCAATCCACCGTTTAACTGCTTGTGATCAACAGGTAGATCGTGACAGAACCCTAGGGTTCCGCAGTATGCCGGTTGAGAAATATTGACTTAAGACATCTCAGACTCTATTACCACACCCCTTTAAGCCACACCAAACACACCCACATTTACATTTCTCCTCCTTATGGAGCCACGCCCATAGTAAATGAATGCCCCACCCTTAATTAACATGATGTTCCACCTACAGTGGCTTTCTGGACACACAGGAAAAAAAAATGTCCCTAAAAACTTTTTCAAAATGTTGGCAACTATGATAGTAGCTTTTTAATGGTAAATCGAGCCACACTAAAACTCTCACCTTAAAGCAGATTTCCACCCATTTTAATACTTTACCTTACTATGTAGTCCCTGTGAAATAAAGAACAAGTGATATTTTTTATTTATTTTTTTTTTTTAATTATACATACCTTTTAATCCACTGCAAGCCTGCAGTTCCGGTCCCAACCGCCTAGGCGATGACGTCATAAGGCAATTTGGGATGTCATTTCCTGTATCCCAGGAGTCCTTTGGTTTCCTGTAATCATGGGACTTGGAAACCGGAAATAACGAGAATGGGAGGTGTTTCAACCATTGTTATGGCAACTTGTACTGCACACGTCGCGCCGAGCAGTGTCTGTACGAGAACGAGTGGTGCATGCTGGGATAGCAAGCAGCACGATTCCAGGAAATAAATGATGTGAAAGTGGAAAACCCAAATACTCCTTTGCTTAGCAATGGACTCTATGTCATAGGATCACACAACGAATGTCTTGGAATATGCACGCCTTGCTGCCCTCAAAGAAACGGGGAGTCCAAAAGTACTAATAGAGAAAAACAAAACAGAGGGCGCACCGGCCTTGTG
Organism: Staurois parvus; assembly: GCF_062004578.1. Taxonomy (NCBI): domain Eukaryota; kingdom Metazoa; phylum Chordata; class Amphibia; order Anura; family Ranidae; genus Staurois; species Staurois parvus. Next base: position 11,441,371 of record NW_028317825.1, read on the forward strand.
CATTACCTTTAAAAAATGTTTATCAAATTTAAAAGAAGGTATTCTACTCACAAAAGTACATGAATATAAGCGCATCATATGAGAACGCGCTGTCCAATTCACACTGCGTTTCTGAATGGTGATGAAAATGATGGACATCCAAAATGGCTGACGCGTTTCGAGGACTAGCCTCAAAAAGAGGCTTTGAGGAAGAGGCTAGTCCTCAAAACGCGTCAGCCATTTTGGATGTCCATCATTCGGATCACCATTCAGAAATGCAGTGTGAATTGGACAGCGCGGTCTCATATGATTTGCTTATATTTATGTACTTTTGTGAGAATACCTTCTTTTAAATTTTATAAACATTTTTTTAAAGGTAATGCACAAGGCCGGTGCGCCCTCTGTTTTGTTTTTCTCTATTAGTACTCCAGGAAATAAATACCTGCGAGCTTCAGATGCCCACAGCCATCATGGTGCCTGTCTGCTTCACAGATCCTGGTAAATGTTAAAGAATTACAATGCTTTTACTATTTAATTATTCCAATTGCTAATGCTATTTGAAAGGTCATCGTGGATCTGCTTTTAACAAAAATTTATTAGGGGGACTGGAGCGCTGCTTTAAATTAAAAAAAAAAGAGTGGCACATTTATATAACCCAATGCAATACCTCACAACCCAAAACTACCAAGAAGAAAAATAAACCACAAATCAACAAAGAAATAATCAGCAACTGACAGTCAGAAAAGGATAAAAAAAAATCATCTTGCCATCACTAAAGATGGCCGCTGAGCCGGTTATGTCTGGAGAGTTGACAGCCAATCATTGGACCGCGGCACAAAACACCCAATCATGACTGGGCCGTGTGCTTTGTGTCGCTGAGCATCAGTCACATGACTCTAGTATTACTGCTGTGGCCACGCCCGCGGAAGAGAGTTTGGAGGCAGACCAAAACAAGCAGGGATAAAGTAGTGCGGATCGCGGAGGTGCCGGGGGCGGAGCGGAGACCGGTAATCATTCCTTCAGCGTGTGTATGGGATCTGCTAATGTGGGTTATGGTGTGACTGAGGGTCGGCGCTGTAGATGGCGGTTCAGTGGTGATCGGTGTGTTTGGATCCAGCAGTGTGGACGGTGCTGTGCGATGACACATCGAGCTGTCAGTGTGTGATGTGTTGTTGTAGAACATGTGATGTGCGGGGAGCTGGCACTGCTGCTGGTTGTTGGATCACACACACGGATCAGCAGCATCATCCACATGGCTGGTGAGCGGTGGCTTCCATGTAGTGGGCTCATTTCCACCACGGACAGTCACGTGTGTTTGTAAGCACAGATAGGGCCTGTTCACATCTGCGTTATAAAGTGTGATAGGCGTTTCTAGCATATATTATTGCATTGTGTCAATACAGTGCAACCCATAATGGGTTTATTCATGTGTTTTCCCCTGGCTCACCTGGGAAAAATGGACATGTGACTCCAAAAAAGCACTTAAAAATAAAAATTGTTGCCCATCCATTGACTATAATGGAAGGTGCGTTTTTTTTTTTTCGAACAGGGCACTGTAGATGCAGCAAGCAGGACTTTTCAGAAGTGCAGTGCATTGCAAAAAAAAATATGCAGCACACAAATGTGAACAGCTAGATAGGATGTAAAGGGGGCTGTTTTTCATGTGCTTTTGATGCGCTGGGAAGGTGTTTATTGCAGTAAGCACACAGGTTCTAAGCACAGTGCGAATGTATATGCAAGAAAAGTATGTATTCCAATGGGGCTAGTTCACAACTAAAAAAAAATTGAAATGTAAAAAAAGCACTGAAAACACATGTAAGCGTACTGTACATGCAGCAATGGATGCAGAGATTGTGGTGTAAATGAACTTTTGTTACTCCATGTAGAATACAACATCTCTAGGATATGAACATGAATTCATCAGTCGGTATATAAAGGAGCGGTCTTTGGGTTTAACCACTTGTGTACCAGCCTGTATACATACCCCTTCATTACCAGGACGTGTCAGTTTTTAGTGCTGTGATAGTTTGATTGACAATTAGTTGTAAATACAACCCTGTATCCAGATGAACTGTATACAATTTTTTTTTTTTGAATGTTTGTTTTTTTTTTTGTTTTTTTACCATTAAGTCCTTTTTTGTGCAGAGTGTAGAAGGCCTAGAATCAGTTGGCTGAGGCCAGGGTTTAGAAACAGATCGAGCAGTTAGCTGAGGCCTGGGTTTAAAAACCGATCGAGCAGTTGGCTGAGGCCAGGGTTTAAAAACCGATCGAGCAGTTGGCTGAGGCCAGGGTTTAAAAACCGATCGAGCAGTTGGCTGAGGCCAGGGTTTAAAAACCGATCGAGCAGTTGGCTGAGGCCAGGGTTTAAAAACCGATCGAGCAGTTGGCTGAGGCCAGGGTTTAAAAACCGATCGAGCAGTTGGCTGAGGCCAGGGTTTAAAAACCGATCGAGCAGTTGGCTGAGGCCAGGGTTTAAAAACCGATCGAGCAGTTGGCTGAGGCCAGGGTTTAAAAACCGATCGAGCAGTTGGCTGAGGCCAGGGTTTAAAAACCGATCGAGCAGTTGGCTGAGGCCAGGGTTTAAAAACCGATCGAGCAGTTGGCTGAGGCCAGGGTTTAAAAACCGATCGAGCAGTTGGCTGAGGCCAGGGTTTAAAAACCGATCGAGCAGTTGGCTGAGGCCAGGGTTTAAAAACCGATCGAGCAGTTGGCTGAGGCCAGGGTTTAAAAACCGATCGAGCAGTTGGCTGAGGCCAGGGTTTAAAAACCGATCGAGCAGTTGGCTGAGGCCAGGGTTTAAAAACCGATCGAGCAGTTGGCTGAGGCCAGGGTCTAAAAATAGGTTGAACAGTTAGCCGAGGCCAGGGTCTAAAAATAGGTTGAACAGTTAGCCGAGGCCAGGGTCTAAAAATAGGTTGAACAGCAAGTTGAGCCTAGGATCTAAAAAGGAGCTATCCCTGTCAGTATGCAGGCTATGCGTCTGTAGTGTGATCACTGCAAAAGCTGAGAGGCATTTGAGCTGTTTGCAGACACCTCACATCTTGTACACCAGGCTTGATCTGGAAGAGATCTGCAGCAGTTTGCTATGTTAAAAATGTCTGCAATCCCTTTGATAATTAGATGCAGACCATGTGCCAGTTTCTATTAAACTCTGACACAGAAATCGGTATGGGTGGTACAAATAGACCATCTCTTTGTTAATGTTGTTCCACCAGTTTTCTGGGTCAGGAATCTTTGATCATTCCAGGTTGAATGACAGTCAGTGTTAGTGGGGACAGTGTACACATTGCTGGGATAAAATGTCTGTGAATGATTCAAAGCACCACAGTCTTCCCCAAAATGAAGTGTCCATCGTTGTCTGTTAAATATGGAACTCCAACCAATACTTTTTTTCTTGGATAGAGTGTAGAAGGGCTAGAATCTCTGCCGGGTTTTTTTGTCTTTGTCCCCACTGGGGAAATTTCATGTTACATCCTGCACCTGAGACGGGAAATAAGTGTAAGTCTTCTCAAAGTGACGGGAGCCCCACGTTTAACAGTTGTCACCAAAACAGTTCTCTTCATGTGCCCCTCATCTTGTATTCCATTGACAGATGTAAAATGTTCACTTTATGTTCTGGTGACATTGGAGAGAGGATGAATGTCCCCAGTGGAAGTACAGAACACCCTATATTACTGAAATAGGTTCTGATGCTAAGCAATACATTTCGGAATAGATGCACTCCTGTCATCCTTTAGAGAGAACCTTTGGGTGCTCACCTATATAGCAGAGGTTTACTGCTTGTTTATTTTGGCTGGAGGGGGAGTAAACAGAGGAATAATTGGCTTATTCCTCTCCTAGCCACCCTCTTCTGCAGCATGTAAACTGATCTGTGCATGGGCAGCTCGGCTTACATCACTGGCATGGTCCTGGTGTGTCACGATGACTGACGCATGCGCAGGAGTTACAGCATCTTGCACCAGCCAATGGAGATGCCGGAGAGGGAAGCCCCATGTACTGTACTTTGGACATTAGAGGGGAGCTGAGTATAGTGACTTTAGATCCACTGTAATTCTTAACGAATGACCTATATGGGGCTTTTGTATCGTCGCCTATGGGAAATTTTGGGTACCAAAGTTTGTCTCTGTTTCATGTTTCAGAGGCACACACAGTTTTAAGGCTTGGCATGTTTGATATCCATTTACTCAACAAAACCTTTATATTTTACCCAAAATTTAGTAAAATATCGCATTTGTGTGCACAAAAACTAACTTTAGTGTTCACGGAAAATAATTATTCTGCTATTATTGTATGACTTTGAAAAAAAACAGAGTTTCTGTTTTCAAAAAATCTACAGTATACCAGGTGGTGGGGTGGGTGGGGGGGGGGGGGGGGGGGAGGAGTACATAGTCTTCAGGCCTAAAATGTGCATTTAATATGTGTGCAAAAAATGGGCAAATGGTTTTGGCAGTGAAAGGGTTGATGCCTTTTGATATTTACAATATATTTAATTATTTGCAGCACTGTTTTATGAGTGCAATTACTAAGCTTGCTGAAACTTGAATCTTTTTGCTTGTGGGTGCGTAGTATCTAGTGAGGTAATAAGAGCTTTCATAAGTATGTTATATTTAGCAGCTGGCAATCCAGATTAAATTGTAAATGTCAGACATGAAATACACTGCTCAAAAAAATTAAAGGAACACTTTTTAATCAGAGTCTAGTATCAAGTCAATTAAACTCCAGGTGCACTAGATGAGCAGCAACAAGACGACCCCCAAAACAGAAATGGTTTTACTGATGGAGGCCACTGACATTTTTTTCCATACTCCTTTTCTGACTGTTTTTCTCTAGTTTTGCATTTGGCTAAGGTCAGTGTCACTACTGGTAGCATCCTTAGCCAGTGGTTGTCTTCCTGAGCCCGGGAATCTGGCATACGTGACATTGCCAGAAGGTTTGCTGTGTCTCCCAGCACAGTCTCAAGAGCATGGAGGAGATTCCAGGAGACGGGCAGTTATTCTAGGAGAGCTGTACAGGGCAGTAGAAGGTCCTTAACCCATCAGCAGGACCGCTCCCTGCTCCTTTGTGCAAGCAGGAACAGGATGAGCACTATCAGAGCCCTACAAAATGACTTCCAGCAGGCCACTGGTGTGAATGTCTCTGACCAAACAATCAGAAACAGACTTCATGAGGGTGGCCTGACGTCCTCTAGTGGGCCCTGTGCTCACTGCTTGGCACCATAGAGCTCGATTGGCATTTGCCATTGAACACCAGAATTGGCAGATCCACCACTGGCACCCTGTGCTTTTCAGATGAGAGCAGGTTCATCCTGAGCACATGTGACAGACGTGAAAAGGTCTGGAGAAGCTGTGGAGAATGTTACGCTGCCTGTAATATTGTTCAGCATGTCCATTTTGGTGGTGGAGGGACGTACAGACCTCTACAGGCTAGACAATGGCACCCTGACTGCACTGGTGCAGTTGGTCCTGGGTTCCTCTTGGTGCACGACAATGTCTGGCCTCATGTGGCGAGAGTATGCAGGCAATTCCTGGAGGATGAAGGAATTGATACCGTTGAATGGCCCTCACGCTCACCTGACCTAAATCCAATAGAACACCTCTGGGATATCATGTTTCGGTCCATCGGACGCCGCTACGTTGCACCTCTGGTTGTGCGGGAGCTCAGGGATGCCCTGGTCCAGATCTGGGAGGAAATACCCCAGGACACCATCCATCATCTCATTAGGAGCATGCCCCGACGTTGTGAGGCATGCATACAAACACGTGGGGGCCATACAACTACTGAGTACCATTTTGAGTTGCTGCAATGAAATTTCAGCAAAGTGGACTAGCGTGCTGCATCATTTTTTTACTTTAATTTTTGAGGTGTCTTGAATTCAGTCCTCTGTAGGTTAATTTTCATTTCCATCAATGTGGCATCCTTATTTTCTTAACACACTACCCAGCCCAGGCCATATCTGTATAGATATACAGCATGACATTTTTCCCCATTGAGATCTGATGTTTTCAAAGTGTTCCTTTAATTTTTTTGAGGTGTGTGTGTGTGTGTGTGTGTGTGTGTATATATATATATATATATATATATATATATATATATATATATATATATATATATATATATATATATATATATATATATATATATATATATATATATATATATATATTTGGACACTAAAGGCAGAAAGACCCACAAAGAACAACTGAAGATAGCTGCAGTAAACCCAGTCTTTGGTAATGTCCATGGGTTCTAGACTTCAGGCAGTCGTTGCCAGTAAAGGATTCTCCACAAAATATTAAAAAATGTGCATTTTATTTTTGATTATATTTATTTGTCCAATTACTTTTCGTCCCTTGAAAAAAGGGGATGGCTACTCTTAAAAGCTGTATTTCCTAAACTCTTCCTCCAATTTGGATGTGCATACCCTCAAACCTGAGAGTGTGCACTGTCAGCCCATATCCATTATATAACTATAGCTTGAATATGTTTTGGTAAATACCTGAAAAAACGAAAATTGTGTCTGGGATAGAATTTACTGGGCTTTCTTTCGTATAGTTGGATATTATACTGTTTTCTCCTGTAGTTATAGGGCAGCTCTTTAAGACCGTTGCCTCGAGCATGCTAAGCTCTAAGCCACTTACTGGTGATCCCACGTGGTTTATATGCAGAGAATAGAACTGTTTATGTAAAAAGAAATCTTGGTGCAGAATTTTAATCTGGTGTTGCCCCTTCTAATCTTCTGACCAGAACTCTGTATGTTAAATCTCATGTGCAAGAAATGTAAAACAATGATTTTATTCAATTTATCAAAGAGGGATTTTTTTTTTTTAGACTAATCAGGGGAGAGTTATATCTTCTGTCATACTGTTTATGCTCTACTTGAGCCCTTTGGGGACATCCTCCAGTGATCCCTGTCAGGGTAACAAAAGGGGAATTCTCCCCAACTGGGATACAAACAGCAGTAAAGACCTCATAGGTACAGATGTACTGACTTTACTGTTCCAAAATATGTTAAATCTGAACTCCAGATATATGTATTGCATACTTGCATTGATCTAACTTGGACTAATGTAAGTATGCATATCTTTTCCTAAGGGGCCGCTGGGAAAGTGTACTATCACTGTAGTTGTTGGGGCTGCTATGGTGATAGCTATGTGTCGAGGAGGGAAAGCCACAAGACACAGGGCTGGGAAGATTGTGGAGATTGTTGTATTAGCACCGACTACTACAGTGATTGTCTGCTTCCACAGCAGCCCATCAGGTATAAAATGTGCATTCTCACCCCTCATCAAAATCTAAAGGAAATCTCATAGGATGAATGGTAAATCTAACAATGTTGTAACCTGAAACATGTATTCTGGGTCCCCTTTTGGGGCTCTTTTGTACAGCTTGTCCTCTTCTGTAGATCCAACCTATAGCCATATGTTTTATAAAGGCCTGGTTTCAGCTTGTAAAAGAGCAGTGTGAACAGTTTGTTTTGACAAAGCATTTGCAGAGCTATCAGCAAGCTTTGTTAAAGCTTTTAACATACCATTAAAGTGGTAGTAAAGTCTTTTTTTTTTTTTTGGTTTTCTTTTGGTTTTTGTTTTGTTTTACCTACAGGTAAGCCTTTATAAAGGCTTTTTTTGTTTTTTTTGTGTTTTTTTTTTAAATATCTCCTAAATGCACCGTTTAGGGGATATTTACTTTAGCAGTGCCAGCCATGTCACTGGAGCATGACGTCCATTGAGAGAGCCATGTGTGGCCGATACTCCTGCGCACAGGAGTGATGTCACCACAGCTCGGCCAGTCAAACTGCCACAGCCCGTGAACCCGGAAGGAAAAGCGGGTGAAGATGGAAGACTTTGGGACAGTGCTCTGCTGGAGGGCTTCATTTTCAGGTAAGTCTTTTATAATGTGCTAGTGTGCGATGCATACTAGCACATTATACTCTTAACTTGCAGGGAGAAGATTTTTTTTTTTTTTTTTTAGATTTATTTTTTGCGGTTTATGTTTACTACCACTTTAAGGTCCAGTTTGAAAACAGATTGTAATGGAAGTGCTGATTGCCACATTAAGCAAGCCGCTAGCAGGCTTCAGGACTTCTTGAAACCTGTTGAAAGCCTGCACTCCCATTAGTATCTGTGTTCAGCATTTACAAACTGGAGTTGAATGGTACTTTAAAAGCTTCATCTAAGCTTGCTGAAAACTCTGCCAATACTTTGTTTAAACTTGCTGTTCACACGGCTCTTATACTAGCTGAAGCCCATGTGAAACAGGCCAAAAACATTTTTACATAGTGTACCTAAAAAAGAGCAGCTACTTCACAAGACATGATCATATAAGCAAAAGTTTGGTTGCTTTTTTCACAATTTGTGCTTGAAGGTACACACTTATACAGTTCAAGTGATCAACTTTATGCATTCAGTATTGTGCAGAGACACACATAATGCCAGTCTTATCTTAGGAAATCCAATCAGGTTGGACAGGAAATATCTTATGCTATATAGAAATGCTCGGATTTGGGGGTTTTTTACTAAAAGAATAGAGACTTCGCATAAAAAGTGAAAGTTCACTTAACTTAGTAAAGCAGTTGAAGCTGTGTTCACTTTGAATATCCTGTCATATGCAAGGGAAATTCAAAAAGAAAAAGTAGTGAACAGCCTCTAATCCTGTAATTAATCAACCCCAACATCTGTCTACTTATGATTAAATTTTGAAATTACTTTTTTACTGTATTAACGTTTGGTTCATATACAGTTATATTCTAGTAGATTTCCCTGCCCCCCATTCCCTATGGCAATTTATACTCGCCTGTCCCTCATCCAGCAACTTATTACTGACAGGGCTGCCTAGACGATGGTCAAAATTTTCTGAAGTAGTCCTGAACTCTGCATTCCCTATTCAAATCAATAGAGAGTTCATGAATGGAGAATGCACAACCATTGCGCAAGCCCAGCTCAGATTTGTCAATTGGCAACTGGCGTCAGACAGCAATATAACCTGGCAGAACATGTATCATTTCTTTTACAGGCCATTTGTAGTTTGTTTTTTTTGTTTTTGTTTTTTTTTTTAGAATTTTCTAGTTGTTGGTAATATGCATTCACTATGATTTCCTAGTGCTACAAAAATTGTCCTTGAAAGATAGTGACTTGGGTCTTCTCTACATTGCTTATGTATAGAATGCTGTCAGAAATCACAATTCCTGTGATTTGGCTTACTGCTTTTTCCAAAAATCTGCACTGTACTTGCGGACAAATCCCAGGCATCTCCAGTGATACGAGTTACATTTTTATTGGGATATTTTCTAAGGCATTTCCACACCTTAGAGACATAGGTATGTTCCTAATAGTAACAAGGAGACTGCTCAACTAGTGATTATGAAGGCATCCCATTAGGCAGCCACTTTTAAGGTTTACATACATTTCCTAACAGTATTAAAGTGTGATAAAAGTCTAGCAATTTTTATTATTTTTTTTTTTAGCAAAGCTAGCGTTTCAGTTTAAAACAAGCATGAGACAAGCATCTTATTCGTACTATAGTGGGGCAAAGAATATTTCTTTGATATATCAAGGCTTCTGAATCAACAGTGCAATTTTCCATTATCCTGGTAAACTCACTTTAAAATTGTGTATATACACAAATTGTTCATTTAGTATCTTTGTTATATCCAGCACTACAAAATACAGTTAATATTGCTTCTTTTTATTTTGTTAAATATGAAATATCTCATACGACTATTTCATATTTGCCATTTGTATTTTCCAGCTAACATGCTCAACCCTACTCTGGAAAGGTTCCAACGAACTGAATTGGTACTTTGCTGTGAATAGCCTGTGTATAGCATGTATAGACTTGAAGAGCAAAGCGATCTATAGCACAAAGATGAGTCCAAAATTATAAAAGCAATTATACAAGTAATCAGGGTGGATTTGATTTAAATCAAACTGATTTAAATCACTAATCAGTAAGGCTTGATTTAAATCATAGATCTACAGTGGGGCAAAAAAGTATTTAGTCAGCCACCAATTGTGCAAGTTCTCCCACTTAAAAAGATGAGAGAGGCCTGTAATTGGCATCATAGGTAGACCTCAACTATGAGAGACAAAATTAGAAAAAAAATCCAGACAATCACATTGGCTGATTTGGAAAGAATGTATTTGCAAATTATGGTGGGAAATAAGTATTTGGTCAATATGAAGGCCAGCGGAGCTCCGGCGGTTCGAAGCGGCCTGAGGCCTACCACGGCACCCGAAGCCGCGGTGTTTCCTGCCAGCCGTGGCTGGAATCATGGCGGGAATTGCGGCCGCGGCGGGACGCCTTCGCTCCTCCGGGAAGCTACCACCACCAACGGTCCTGCTAACCTAGGACTCCAGGACACCAGGTACTTCACCAGGGGCGCCCACTACCCACCAGGGAGCCCAACCACCATCACACCGCCAGCCTCCAGGGACTCGCTCAGGGATCCCACCATCCACCGGAAACCCCAAACCACCAGGGACCCTAAGCCACTATCCCTCCAGGGATCGCTACTACCCCACCAGGGATAGCACGGCCACCATCCCACCAGGGATCCCCTGCCCACCACCCCACCTGGGACTACCAGCCAGCCACCCCACCAGGGACCGCTCACCCAGCACCCTGCTTTCCGGCACGCTGTTCCCTCTGGCGATGCCCCGGCGACTAGTGGCCCACCACGACCCTTGAAGCCGCGGTCTCTCCTACCGGCCGCAACAGATCACGGTTGAGCACAAACCACGCAGGGCCGACGATCGCTACCGCAACGCCCCGCTCGACCCTGACGACGATCCTTCAACACCTCCTGACGCTGCGCCCTTCAGCGCCTCACGACGCCGAGCCCGCAGCACCCGACGCTTGGCCTCAACAACCCCAGTCACCGAGCCGCCAGCATCACCAGTCGCCGTGCCTACCAACACCCCCAGCCATCGCACCCTACGACCCCTCTGCTAGCCGAACCACCGTACCCACTGAAGACATGCCACAGCACCCACGGTCGCCAGCTTACTGCACCCACAGACTGCTGCCAACCAGCTGCCGCCCTCCACCCTCACTCTATCCCTACAGAAGGACTCAAATGACTCTCCCACGGTAATACAGATTCCCCACACCACCCTGCCCTGACCTGTATCCCTTCACCTCCCCTGACCCAACCGTCACTCCACCCACCCCAACATGCCTCCTGCACTCCTCCTCCTCGTTTTCCTCTCCATCCCAAAAATCACCTCCCTCTACCCGCCTACCCCCCCAAAACAGCTCTACATTGCCCCTTCACTTCTCCCCTCTCCCCACTACGGCACTCACCACCTCCTCCTGCTACTCCACTCCCCCGTCGACCCACGTGCCACCACTATCAGACCCACACGCTCCTGCACTTCCCATCCCCATGCCACCTTCCTCACCCTTCTTCTCCTATCCGCTGGGGACATCTCCCCGAACCCTGGCCCCTCGCCACCTCACCCCTCCTCTAGGGACCCCCCTGCTCCCGCCAGCTGCCGTAACCCCCTCAACCTCATACCTGTGCCCCTTCTCCCCGCATCCATCCCCCCTCTCTCGGTTGCACTCCTGAACGCCCGCTCGGTCTGCAACAAACTTACTGCCATCCATGACCTCTTTATTTCCCACTCCCGTAACCTCCTAGCCATCACCGAAACCGGGTACAGGCCACTGACTCCACCTCCCCTGCGGCACTCTCCTATGGAGGTCTCGTCTGGTCCCATTCACCAAGACTGAGCGGTCACAAAGGTGGTGGGGTCGGCCTGCTCCTATCACCGCTGAGCACCTTCCAGGTCCTCCCTAACCCTCCCTCCCTAACCTTCTCCTCCTTCGAGGCTCACTGTATCCGGCTCTTCACCCCCACCCCCCTAAGGATCGCAGTGATCTACAGGCCCCCCGGATCCATAGCCCGCTTCCTGGATGACTTCGCCGCCTGGCTTCCCTTCTTCCTCTCCTCTGAGCTACCAACCATCATCCTCGGGGACTTCAATATCCCCATCAACGACAACAGCCCGGCTACTTCCCAACTCCTCCACCTAACCTCCTCCTTCGCGCTCACACAGCACACTCAATCCTCCACCCACATCATTGGGAACACCCTGGACCTCGTCTTCTCCCACCTCTGTACCCTCAACCAGTTCTCTAACACCCCCTTCCCTCTCTCCGACCACCACCTCCTCACGTTCTCCATCTCCCCTTCCCCTAACTCCCCCCCAGAGCGCCAAACCATCACCAGCTGCAACCTCCGCAACCTGAACCCGGCCCCCCTCCACTCAGCTGCCGACCGCCTACACGACAGCATCCTTCCACTGTCATGTCCTGACCTAGCCACTAACACGTACAACGACTCACTATCAGCTACCCTAGACTCTCTGGCACCCCTAACCACACGCTACATCAAACCCAGACCGCTCCAACCATGGCAGAACGACCACACTAAATGCCTCAAACGCCGCAGTCGCGCGCTAGAGAGACTATGGCGCAAAACCAGGTCCCCCCGTTCATTCTCCCTCTACAAATCTGCCTTCCTCACACCTCCTCCCTCCACGCCGCCAAGCAGGCTTACTTCGTAAACCTGATCAACACCCTCTCCTCCTGCCCTCGCCGACTCTTCTCCACCTTCAACTCCCTGCTCTCTCCCCCCCCCCCCCCCTCCACTCAGTACCTCACTCACCGCCCACGAAATTGCCACTCATTTCCACAACAAGATTGATGCAATCCGTCAGGACATAGTCAACTCGCAATCTACCTCCCCACCTAGCCCCCCCCCTATCTCCCCCTCATCTCTTCCCTCCTCTGACCTCGCAACCGCACTGCACCCCTCCACACCCAAGACCCCGCTTACCGTAACCCCCCCAGCTCTGCACTCCTTCAGCCCCGCTACCACTGAGGAAGTCACCAGGGTCTTCTCAGAAGCCCGCCTCACTACCTGCCCCCTGGACCCTATCCCCTCTCGACTCCTCCAGTCACCCCCCTCTTCCCTCATCTGCTCCCTCACCCACATCTGCAATCTCTCCCTCTCTACTGGCGTATTCCCCTCCCCCCTAAAGCATGCACACATCACCCCCATACTCAAAAAGCCCTCCCTGGACCCCTCTGACCCAAACAACCTCAGACCCATCTCCCTGCTGCCACTCACTTCCAAACTCCTAGAGCGCTTAGTCTACGACCGCCTAAGCACCCACCTAACTGACAACAACCTCCTTGATCCACTACAGTCCGGCTTCCGTCCCCTACACTCAAACCGCCCTCCTCAAAATCACCAACGACCTACTAACCACCAAAGCCAAAGGCGACTACTCTGTCCTCCTCCTCCTGGACCTCTCCGCGGCCTTCGACACAGTTGACCACCCCCTCCTCCTTAATAAACTACTCTCCCTTGGCATCAGAGACACCGCTCTCTCCTGGTTCTCCTCTTACCTATCCCGACGCTCCTTCAGCGTTTCCTACAATGGTGCCACCTCCCCTTCCCTCCCCCTCTCTGTTGGGGTCCCCCAGGGCTCTGTCCTTGGACCCCTTCTCTTCTCCATCTACACCTCCTCCCTTGGCAAACTTATACACTCCCACGGCTTCAACTACCACCTCTACGCTGATGACACTCAAATTTACCTCTCCACCCCCCACCTCACCCCCACATTCTCCGCCCGCATCACCTCCTAAACGACATCTCTGACTGGATGTCGCTCCATTTCCTCAAGCTTAACCTCTCCAAAACCGAGCTTCTCGTCTTCCCTCCTGCCCGCACCCCCCCCCCATCCTATCCATCACTACTAACATCACCACCATCAATCCCGCCCCGCAATCCAAAGTCCTTGGAGTCATTCTGGACTCTAACCTCTCCTTCCAACCTCATGTCAAATCACTTACAAACACATGCAGGCTCCACCTCCGGAACATCGCCAAAATACGCACCTTCCTTACCCCAGACACCACTAAACTACTCGTACACTCCCTGATTATCTCACGCCTTGACTACTGCAACTCCCTCCTCACCGGCCTACCCCAGTGCAAACTCTCCCCGCTTCAGACCATCCTGAACTCAGCGGCCAGACTCATCCACCTCACCACCCGCTCCACCTCTGCCACCCCCCTCTGCCTATCCCTCCACTGGCTCCCTATCGCCCAACGCATCAAATTCAAACTGCTCACTCTGACCTACAAAGCCCTTCACAACACTGCCCCTAACTACCTCACCAACCTGATTCCCAAGTACCACCCTACCCGTACCCTTCGCTCTTCACAGGACCTCCTTCTATCTTGCTCCCTGGTCTCCTCCTCACATGCACGTCTGCAAGACTTCTCCAGGTCCTCCCCCATCCTCTGGAACTCACTACCCCAATCCATCAGACTGTCACCTTCCCTCCTCACCTTCAGGCGCTCCCTGAAAACCCACCTCTTCAGGGAAGCCTACCCCACCCTCACCTAACTGCTGCTCTCCTTCATTCCTCCTACCACTCCATCCCCCACAGCCACTTCCTCCTGTACCACTACCCCCTCCCTCCTAGATTGTAAACTCGAAAGAGTAGGGCCCTATAACCCCTCGTGTGCTGTTTGTAGTTGCTGTACTGTTTCATGTATTGTCCCCCCCTCTATTGTACAGCGCTGAGCAAACCCTTTGGCGCTATATAAACTAGATGTAATAATAATAATAATAATATGAAAAGTTCATCTCAATACTTTGTTATATATCCTTTGTTGGCAATGACAGAGGTCAAATGTTTCCTGTAAGTCTTCACAAGGTTGGCACACACTGTTGCTGGTATGTTGGCCCATTCCTCCATGCAGATCTCCTCTAGAGCAGTGATGTTTTGGGGCTGTTGCTGGGCAGCACAGGCTTTCAACTCCCGCCAAAGGTTTCTATGGGGTTGAGATCTGGAGACTGGCTAGGCCACTCCAGGACCTTGAAATGCTTCTTATGAAGTCACTCCTTCGTTGCCCGGGCGGTATGTTTGGGATCATTGTCATGTTGGAAGACCCAGCCACATTTCATCTTCAATGCCCTTGCTGATGGAAGGAGGTTTGCACTCAAAATCTCACGATACATGGCCCCATTCTTTCTGTCCTGTACATGGATCAGTCGTCCTGGTCCCTTTGCGGAGAAACAGCCCCAAAGCATGATGTTGCCACCCCCATGCTTCACAGTAGGTATGGTGTTCTTTGGATGCAACTCAGCATTCTCTCTCCTCCAAACACGACGAGTTGTGTTTCTACCAAACAGTTCTATTTTGGTTTCATCTGACCATATGACATTCTCCCAATCCTCTTCTGGATCATCCAAATGCTCTCTAGCAAACTTCAGATGGGCCCGGACATGTACTGGCTTAAGCAGGGGGACACGTCTGGCACTGCAGGATCTGAGTCCCTGGCGGCGTAGTGTGTTACTGATGGTAGCCTTTGTTACGTTGGTCCCAGCTCTCTGCAGGTCATTCACAGGTCCCCCCCATGTGGTACTGGGATTTTTGCTCACCGTTCTTGTGATCCTTTTGACCCCACGGGGTGAGATCTTGTGTAGAGCTCCAGATCGAGGGAGATTATCAGTGGTCTTGTATGTCTTCCATTTTCTAATTATTGCTCCCACAGTTGATTTGTTCACACCAAGCTGCTTGCCTATTGCAGATTCAGTCTTCCCAGCCTGGTGCAGGTCTACAATTTTGTTTCTGGTGTCCTTCGACAGCTCTTTGGTCTTCACCATAGTGGAGTTTGGAGTGTGACTGTTTGAGGTTGTGGACAGGTGTCTTTTATACTGATAACAAGTTCAAACAGGTGCCATTGATACAGGTAATGAGTGCAGGACAGAGGAGCCTCTTAAAGAAGAAGGTACAGGTCTGTGAGAGCCAGAAATCTTGCTTGTTTGTAGGTGACCAAATACTTATTTTCCACCATAATTTGCAAATACATTCTTTCCAAATCAGCCAATGTGATTGTCTGGATTTTTTTTTCTCATTTTGTCTCTCATAGTTGAGGTCTACCTATGATGCCAATTACAGGCCTCTCTCATCTTTAAGTGGGAGAAATTGCACAATTGGTAGCTAACTAAATACTTTTTTGCCCCACTGTACATAGACTAATTCTTGCTGATATAACTTTAATATGCAAGTAGATGAAGATTTTTAGAATAACAACTTTTCATATTAGTTTTTTTATCCCCAGTTAAATAGGTTAATCATTCATATTTGGACAACTTTTCTGTTGTACTTCGGAAGGAGAAAAATAATCATTACCTTAAAAATAACAATTTAAATAGATTTATTCAACTGAAACAATAAGATTACAGCATATGTTATTTGCTTAAACAAACATCCATGTTTGTTAACTAATTTGGCTAAACAAAATATACAGTCAGGTCCATAAATATTGGGACATCGACACAATTCTAACATTTTTGGCTCTATACACCACCACAATGGATTTGAAATGAAACAAACAAAATGTTCTTTAACTGCAGACTGTCAGCTTTAATTTGAGGGTATTTACATCCAAATCAGGTGAACGGTGTAGGAATTACAACAGTTTGCATATGTGCCTCCCACTTGTTAAGGGACCAAAAGTAATGGGACAGAATAATAATCATAAATCAAACTTTCACTTTTTAATACTTGGCTGCATAGACATCACCAGACGCTGGGTTTCATCCCTGGTGATGCTCTGCCAGGCCTCTACTGCAACTGTCTTCCGTTCCTGCTTGTTCTTGGGGCATTTTCCCTTCAGTTTTGTCTTCAGCAAGTGAAATGCATGCTCAATCGGATTCAGGTCATGTGATTGACTTGGCCATTGCAGAACATTCCACTTCTTTCCCTTAAAAAACTCTTTGGTTGCTTTTGCAGTATGCTTTGGGTCATTGTCCATCTGCACTGTGAAGCGGCGTCCAATGAGTTGTGAAGCATTTGGCTGAATATGAGCAGATGATATTCCCGAAACACTTCAGAATTCATCCGGCTGCTTTTGTCAGCAGTCACATCATCAATAAATACAAGAGAACCAGTTCCATTGGCAGCCATACATGCCCACGCCATGACACTACCACCACCATGCTTCACTGATGAGGTGGTATGCTTAGGATCATGAGCAGTTCCTTTCCTTCTCCATACTCTTCTCTTCCCATCACTCTGGTACAAGTTGATCGTGGTCTCATCTGTCCATAGGATGTTGTTCCAGAACTGTGACGGCTTTTTTACATGTCGTTTGGCAAACTCTAATTTGGCCTTCCTGTTTTTGAGGCTCACCAATGGTTTACATCTTGTGGTGAACCCTCTGTATTCACTCTGAAGTCTTCTCTTGATTGTTGACTTTGACACACATACACCTACCTTCTGGAGAGTGTTCTTGATCTGGCCAACTGTTGTGAAGGGTGTTTTTCTTCACCAGGGAAAGAATTATTCGGTCATCCATCACAGTTGTTTTCTGTGGTCTTCCTGGCCTTTTGGTGTTGCTGAGCTGACCGGTGCGTTCCTTCTTTTTAAGAATGTTCCAAACAGTTGTTTTGGCCACGCCTAATGTTTTTGCTATCTCTCTGATGGGGTTGTTTTGTTTTTTCAGCCTAATGATGGCTTGCTTCACTGATAGTGACAGCTCTTTGGATCTCATCTTGAGAGTTGACAGCAACAGATTCCAAATGCAAATAGCACACTTGAAATGAACTCTGGACCTTTTATCTGCTCATTGTAATTGGGATAATGAGGGAATAACACACACCTGGCCATGGAACAGCTGAGAAGCCAATTGTCCCATTACTTTTGGTCCCTTAACAAGTGAGAGGCACATATGCAAACTGTTGTAATTCCTACACCGTTCACCTGATTTGGATGTAAATACCCTCAAATTAAAGCTGACAGTCTGCAGTTAAAGCACATCTTGTTCATTTCATTTTAAATCAATTGTGGTGGTGCATAGAGCCAAAAATGTTATAATTGTGTCGATGTCCCAATATTTATGGACCTGACTGTATATATTTTAAGAAACTTAGACTTTCAGCCCCTTCCTCCTCACACTTAGTTTCACTTTCTTCTTGTGCAGATCTATTCCACTCCAAACAATCAGAAAAATATTGTTTCTATTCTATTCACTGAACTTCTTGAAACTTAGCACTGAAGGGGTTGATTCTGTATTCATAGGTTTGTAGAAGTTAGGATTAAGGTCTTTTTCTTAACTCTGTTCATGTTATAACATTTTTGCTGTGAAGAAGAGGCATGTGATCTCCGCTGAGTCAAATTCAGTTTTGAGAACTGCAAAAGTAAACCAAGCTTCTGTGATAATATCTTGTAGGCAGAGAAACTGCCCAATAATCTTACAAAAACCTCTGGAAGAGCATGACATTGTGAATGGATTAATGGAATTTATTTACCAAAAAAATTAAACATATACAGCCTTATTCTACATAATTAAAAAATGAATCTTTATTTCATGATGGAATAACCTTTGGATGGTAATATATTTTCCTCAAAAAGCATTTTATTCAAAAAAATCCGATTTAAATAAAAATAATCGGATTTTTTTGATTTTTTTTAAAAAATCATTGATTTTTATCCACCCTGCAAGTAATCATAAAATGGTATAAAAGCCATGTAAAACTTGTAAATGTAAAAAAAGCTATTATAGTTTCCCTTTTAAAATTCATGACTCAAGAACCAATCATGTCTATGAGCTAGCCTGCGCTTTGCCAAGACTTAATTTAGAGCTTACAGTATAAACCTTTTACCAAAGCTTTCTCTGCTCTTTCATATTTAATTTTAGTATGCTAGAAGATAGCTCTTAGATATTATACACAGTTACATAAATGTTTGGCATCTTGTAAATACTGGATGATGATCCTTACAATGCTAGAGATGTTCTTCGGTCTCTGTAAACACAACATTTCCTGTTAGATCTGCTCTCACGTGTTCTCTTTTTATCTTCTTTCAGGATTGGAAATGGATCCTGACAATCTGGGCCTTGATTCCTTGACCCTAGATCCTGACAAGCTGAACTTTCGGTAACTATGTGCTTCTTGCTTGCTTTGTTTACACTGGGACCCATGTACAGAAGGAAAAGGCTGCTTATTTGCTTGCTGCCGCTATTTCACTTTCCATTTACTTCTTTCTTCACTGTGTATAGGAGAACAGGTGCCATGGGCAGAGGGGAATTTTTTTTTTTTTTTTTTTAGAAACTTGAATAATGAAATGTAAAAATAAGTTTAGCTGGGCTACCTAATGTAAACCAGAAATCCTCTTCTATACAATTATAGCCAGTGGTACATTACAGATATCTGCTGCTATATGTATTGCGCTGTGGTAGAGCGTTCTCATACCAAAGTTCAGGTACACTTTTCATAGGGGGCAATGATAGGCCTCCTCCAAATACACTTTTTTTTTTTTTCTTCCTCTTAGTTTGTATCTCTAATTTTAAATAGGGTTTAGCTTTGAATGTGTTTTTCCTAAATCAACAAACTTTCAGAAAAGATTAGTTTACATACCATAGGCGCACTTTTTGTTTTGCAGTGATTTATAAAAGTTTTATAATGGTGTGTACTTGTGAGCTACCATAGAGGTATAAACAATACTTATAAATGACTAACTCCTAGAAATGTGATGGTGCATCAACACAAAAACACATACTCATGGTGCTGTGTGAAAATAGACAAATAAAATATTAGATGTGTCGTGCTCCACTTCTCAAAAGTGTTTACAATACTCTCCCCTTCAAACGTGTATAATATGAACATCTATACTAATTGATAATACATAATCCAAATAAATAAATAAATAATTATTAATCCTTAGTGATATGATTTAAAATTAAAACACCCCTTGTGCTGTAATTAATTGTAATATAATCTTGCTAAATTAATAAAATTGATAATGTGAAAAAACTAAAAAAATCTATTCAAATTCCATATGCGTGATATTAAAATTAATCAAATCAGATAAACAAAAAACCTCCATTCATATTGATATATATGTGCAAAACATATGTGTGCAAAATTGCAAAATACACATAACAATTTTATGGAAAAATAATAATGAAAAAATATTAAAGAGTAATAAACAAAATTAATAAAAAATAATAAATAATGATAAAAAAAACTCTATTTAATTTTGCTGTGCAGATGATATAGTATGCTCACCTCACCTGTGCAGCCTAAAATAGTAATTAGAACTGTATACTGATTGTCCTTATCTTAGGTAAAATATAAACGTCCCAATCTGTATATAGAAGTATATGGAAAATATATCGCTGTTGGAGTGGGCTGTAATGTTACTTTCCTTCCACTAGATGGCCTCCCAATTTCTTCTGGGTTATGAGGGCTGGATGGATAGATATGGATATGGGATATCTCCCCTCGTCCTGTGGGGGTCTATCTCCTATCTCCTCTTCTTCCCTTTTGCTCCTCCAATTTAGGCCATGAAAAAGAAAAATCCCCACATAGTGCTTTATCCTTTACAAAAGCTTTTAATTTGTCTCCGGCAAAATGCGAACTCACATTCCACAAAGCAATACAGAGCGTTTTTCAATGTGTGCCCTTGCACAATAACAGTACTCGCCGTTCTGCTGAAAGTGGCGTCGTGACGTCAGAGCCCCTCCCCTACGCGTTACGCCACAGGGTCACGTGGCTTCCTCAGGGGGATACCCCTGAGGAGGCCACGTGACCCTGTGGCGTAACGCGTAGGGGAGGGGCTCTGACGTCACGACGCCACTTTCAGCAGAACGGCGAGTACTGTTATTGTGCAAGGGCACACATTGAAAAACGCTCTGTATTGCTTTGTGGAATGTGAGTTCGCATTTTGCCGGAGACAAATTAAAAGCTTTTGTAAAGGATAAAGCACTATGTGGGGATTTTTCTTTTTCATGGCCTAAATTGGAGGAGCAAAAGGGAAGAAGAGGAGATAGGAGATAGACCCCCACAGGACGAGGGGAGATATCCCATATCCATATCTATCCATCCAGCCCTCATAACCCAGAAGAAATTGGGAGGCCATCTAGTGGAAGGAAAGTAACATTACAGCCCACTCCAACAGCGATATATTTTCCATATACTTCTATATACAGATTGGGACGTTTATATTTTACCTAAGATAAGGACAATCAGTATACAGTTCTAATTACTATTTTAGGCTGCACAGGTGAGGTGAGCATACTATATCATCTGCACAGCAAAATTAAATAGAGTTTTTTTATCATTATTTATTATTTTTTATTAATTTTGTTTATTACTCTTTAATATTTTTTCATTATTATTTTTCCATAAAATTGTTATGTGTATTTTGCAATTTTGCACACATATGTTTTGCACATATATATCAATATGAATGGAGGTTTTTTGTTTATCTGATTTGATTAATTTTAATATCACGCATATGGAATTTGAATAGATTTTTTTAGTTTTTTCACATTATCAATTTTATTAATTTAGCAAGATTATATTACAATTAATTACAGCACAAGGGGTGTTTTAATTTTAAATCATATCACTAAGGATTAATAATTTATTTATTTGGATTATGTATTATCAATTAGTATAGATGTTCATATTATACACGTTTGAAGGGGAGAGTATTGTAAACACTTTTGAGTAGTGGAGCGCGACACATCTAATATTTTATTTGATTTATAAAAGTATTCAAAGAAAAACCTACAATGCCATGTTATGTAAGTTCCCAGTCCTGCAGAGAACTACCAGAAGTGCACAAGACACAATAGATCACATGCATGACCTGCACAAGGCTCTGGAATGTATTGATGAATTGTGTAAGAAGCGTATTAACTGAGGCGTGTGATTAATGTCCCAGTACTTGTACTATTCCTATTCGGCTCCCCATTAGAGTATTCTAGTGTGGTACAAAGGGTGGGAATCTGCTCAGATCACAAGAAGAGGCTTAATATGTACAAGAATCTACCAGGAATCTGGGACAAAGTGTTTTCCACAATAACTGCTGCTGTTTCAGACGGTGACTAGTAATTGATTGAATAATGCCACAGCAATCAAGTCAGGTCTCACTCATATTTTGAAGGGGGGGGGTCTATTAGCTCTAAACAGACTTAAAATAGAACTATAGGTAAATTTTCTTTTCATTTTTGGTAGTGTAAGGAGGGGTTCTAACCCCTGTCAAATATTTTTTTTTTTTTTTTTGCCATCTGTGTTTAATTGAAAATATTTTTCTACACTTTCTGTCCCATAGCCAAGCAGGAAGTGAGAGGCAATCCCTGAAAATGAAGGGAATTCATGGGGGCACCCAAGTCACCAGAACTAATATCCCCATTGGAAGATTTTCCCTTTCTTACTTTTCTGGGGACAACCCAAAATTTGGGATTTTCTTTTACTTTAATTTTTAATAATAATGGTAAACAGGACAAATAGAGAGGGTGAATTTCCTTAAAGGGGGCACAGACAGGAATAAAAACTACCGGGATTTTTCCCCTCTCCACTGTATCCAAAATGAAAATTAAAAAAGAAAGGTTTTGCCTTTAGTTATAGAGGTAGTGCTGTGTCAGATGGAAATGCATAAAGGGTATGGTACCATAAAAACTGTAAAGAAATGTCATGGTGCCAATTAAGAGCCCTATAAAGTTGGTGTTATTTGTATAGATTTGTTTTGTACTTTCAAACATGAAGACCCTCAAGTTGTTCAGACCTTTTACAGTTCTGCAGTTTAGGCTGAATTTAAACTGCACACAAAGCTCACAGAGACTTTTATTTCTTTTATTATTTTTTAATATTTCCTTTCATATTTTATTTGTAACTTTTATTTTAGTAATACAGTTTTTACTTTTTTGTATGAGGTGTTGTAACAAAAATTCTACTTGCTTTAGTTCTCTTTAGATTCCAGAAAAATTAATCTTCTACAAGAATGAATGGGTAGCTCATATAATTACACACAGTAAAATTCACTATACATCTTTTAGTGCATGGAGCTGCACAGAGATGATCCCTGGAAAACTCGCACATAAAATTCAAGACACATAGAAACATATTTTCTAACACAATGCATTATAAAACGGTTTTAAAGCTTTATGGGCGTATTAATAAAACCGTGTAAATCATCCTGTTGATGGGTAGATCACATACCTGCTGTGCCAGTCCTCTGTCTGAAGTGCTTCTCCCCTATATGCAAACAGCATAGGGAAGAGACTCTTCATTACATATTGCTGCCCTATAAACTTTACTTATATCCTGCATGACCAGGACTCATCTACACATCACTGGCAGACTGAGGGCTTACCAAAGGCATTCTTTTACCATGCTATAACACTTCTTACGTTTGTATGTACCGTATTTTGCGCTCCATAAGACGTACCTGACCATAAGACGCACCTAAGTTTTTAGAGGCGGAAAACAAGAAAAAAAATATTCTGAACCAATGGACTGTAGACATAGTACAGGCGATGGCCAGAGACTGCGGACACAGTACAGGCGATGGCCAGAGACTGCGGACACAGTACAGGAGATGACCAGAGACTGCGGACACAGTACAGGAGATGACCAGAGACTGCGGACACAGTGCAGGGGATGACCAGAGACTGCAGACATAGTACAGGAGATGGACCAGAGACTGCGGACACAGTACAGGAGATGACCAGAGACTGCGGACACAGTGCAGGGGATGACAAGAGACTGCGGACACAGTGCAGGGGATGACCCAGAGACTGCGGACACAGTGCAGGGGATGACCCAGAGACTGCGGACACAGTGCAGGGGATGACCCAGAGACTGCGGACACAGTGCAGGGGATGACCCAGAGACTGCGGACACAGTGCAGGGGATGACCCAGAGACTGCGGACACAGTGCAGGGGATGACCCAGAGACTGCGGACACAGTGCAGGGGATGACCCAGAGACTGCAGACACAGTGCAGGGGATGACCCAGAGACTGCGGACCTTTGGGGAGGGAAGGGGAGCGGGTACCTGAATTTGACAGGTACCCGCTCCCACTTCCGCTGAGTTGTCGTCCCTTTAGTGTGGGCACCTGGCTGACAGCCGGGTGCCCAGTGCGCATGCACGAGAAGCGCTGCGCTTTGTGACTGGTCCGGCGTCTTCTGGGACCTGTCATGTGTCCCAGAAGACGCCGTACTATTCACAAAGCACAGCACTTCTCGAGCATGCGCACTGGGGATCCGGTTGTCACAACCGAGAGCTCACACTAAAGATGCCGACGCAGGAAGTTTTTGCAGCGCTGGACCGAGGAACAGGTAAGGTCCTGCTGTAGAGACGAGCGGCCGGTCCGGTATTCTGACATGGCGGTGGGAATACCGGACCGGCCGCTCCATATTCGCTCCATAAGACGCACTGACATTTTCCCCCCTTTTTTTGGGGGAAAAAAGTGCGTCTTATGGAGCGAAAAATACGATAGTTTTTACACCTCTTGTCACCAATAAATTTTTAACCCTCTACACTGAGATTGGAGCTCCCTAGTGTCCAATTTAGGTTCTACAGAGTTCTGCTTCGCTCTATGGTGAGCTGCCTTCGCCAACCATCCTCTATGTAGGACCCTTGGACAATGGACTTTTATTTCTCTATTATCATTTGTCTCTTTATCGCCACCCAATTTTGATCTCATTATTGTACTTTTATTCCCCCGTTTTATTTCTACTGCTGTATCCGTTATTTTTCACGAACCATATCTAGACTTTTATATGTGTGGTCCTCTCCCAGCACCATTTTGTTTTTATTTGTAAACTTTACTTACTCCTCTCCCCTGCACTGTCCTAACCAAAATGTATAATTACAGGTCAAATCCAGTTGGCCAGGCCAGCTTGAAACTCAAAATGAAAAAAATTGTCCGTTAACGTGAATACTAATTTTCTCAGTGAATCTGACTTGCACACTAGCGTTTTTGTAAGCTCCTAGAAGCTGTTATCAGCATTTTCTTCTGCTCCTAGAAGCTAAATATTCTCCTTTTGTGTCCATGCACACTATTTTAGGCTAGTAGCATTTTTCAGGCTTCAGTGTTGAGGAGCAGAAAAAAAAATAGTTTTAGTAGAGTTTTTGGGAAAGTTTTTCCTGCAGAAAAAAACACTACTATACCACTCAGCTTTTTTTCAAGCTTTTTTTTTTTCTCTACATGTATTGTAATAATGCTAATAAAACATTGAAGCTCCTAAACAAATGCTAGTGTGCATGAAGCCTTAAGGTAGGCTCAATTTTTATAATTTTACAATTGCATTTGTTGTGTTTTTCTAATTTTCTTCATGCCATCTTTATTGGCACCACATCTCAATGATCTTTGATATTTTCTGTGTTGTTCAGGTAGGTCTCCAACTCTGTGGTTGCCTACCCCTGCAATAGATGATGCACCATTTTGTTATTGCAGCAACAAATGGCTAAAATGGGATAATGTCCTGTAACATGGTATTTCTCTGCGATTTTAAAATGGTATACTTTTGATTATGGTATGAGGCTCCATGCACACTAGTATGTTTTGTGTGTGTGTGTGTGTGTGTGTGTTTTTGTTTTCTTATTAAGCTAAAAAAAACTCTGGATAAAAACAGCTGGTAATAGTGTTTTTAGGAGTGTTAACATTTTATTAGCGTTTTTTACAGTACAGGGGGGAAAAGCTAGAAAAAAAAGTTAGGAGCGTTTTAGTAGCATTTAGCAGTGTTTAGGAGCATTCAGAATTTTTTTTTTCGGCCAGAAAAACGCTCCCAAAAACTCTACAAAAACTATTTTGTAGGCTGAAGCTTGAAAAAATGCTACTAGCCTTAAATAGTGTGCATGGACACATATATTATTCGCTTCTATGAGCAGAAATGCTGATAACCGCTTCTAGGAGCTTAAAAACACTAGTGTGCATGGAGCCTGAAACTACTTTGAAATACAGTATCATTCTTTGATAACATGGCAACATTGTTGAATAATAGTCTGCAACATAATGCCATCATGATTTCTTGGGGAAATTAAAAAAAAATCAAGAGATATTAGGATAGCCCATTCACTCTGAAATGGCCCTCAACACACAAATAATGCACCTGCCCTGTTTTTGCAGCACCCCATAGCACATTCATATCTGTGCATTATTGGGCACTATAGCACAGGTACATTTTTTATTATATATGTGCATTGGGGTGCCATTAACCATAAATAACAATGCATATATTGTGCATTACCATGTGTTATGGTAACATTAAAAAAGTGGGTGTTGGTATGCGTTACAATGGTGCCTAGATGTTACAATACAATTTGGTACAAGAGGAAACAGAGGGCCCTGTTCGTTAGAGCTTACAATCTAAGAGGAAGGGTATGTTAATAGAAAAAAACATTATACAAGGGGACAAATACTACTGCCCTGATCAAAATCCTTATTTACAGTGTATTCAGCTCTAGGCCGATAGTGTATGTGTGTGTGTATATATATACAGTGGGGATCGAAAGTTTGGGCACCCAAGCTAAAAATTTGTATTAATGTGCATAAAGAAGCCGAGGAAAGATGGAAAAATCTCCAAAAGGCATCAAATTACAGATTAGACATTCTTATAATATGGCAACAAAAGTTAGATTTTATTTCCATCATTTACACTTTCAAAATAACAGAAAACAAAAAATGGCGTCTGCAAAAGTTTGGGCACCCTGCAGAGTTAATATCTTGTACTGCCCCCTTTGGCAAGTATCACAGTTTGTAAACGCTTTTTGTAGCCAGCCAAGAGTCTTTCAATTCTTGTTTGAGGTATCTTTGCCCATTCTTCCTTACAAAAGTTTCAGTTTTCATTTTCAGTTTTCTAGACAACTGCTTAGAAGAACCCATGGTGCTGATTGTTGGGGCAAGGTCAGATGAGTCTGGGCATTTAAAACCTTTGAGATTGACATCACCTGGTCTTCCCAGACGATGATTGAGAACAATCCATGACACTGGCAGGTCTCAGCTTTGCAAAGGGGGCAGTGCATGCTATAAATTCTGCAGGGTGCCCAAACTTTTGCAGATGCCATTTTTTTGTTTTCTGTTATTTTGAAAGTGTAAATGATGGAAATAAAATCTAACTTTTGTTGACATATTATAAGAATGTCTAATCTGTAATTTGATGCCTTTTGGAGATTTTTCCATCTTTCCTTGGCTTCTTTATGCACATTAATACAAAATTTTAGCTGGGGTGCCCAAACCTGTGTGTGTGTGTGTGTGTGTGTGTGTGTGTGTGTGTGTGTGTGTGTATCTTGATGGTCTACTTACAGAAAGCAGTGATGAAGCTTTTGTATTGTTCACAGAATTTGCTTTTGAGTGTATCATCAAAATCTCCTAATGCTGCATCCTGTTTTCTGGGCAGTGAAATTAAAGGGGCATCTGCAGGGCAAATGTGTTTCTGTCTTTAAAGTACCAAAATAATTGCTGCAGTTCTGTTTCCTCTAGCAAAAGCCCAGCATTCTCCTTACTTTCCCAGTTGTAGTATTTGAGAATTCAGCTTGAAGGCTTAGCAGTGAGAAGCCATTACATTTTAAATTATTAAACTAAAGATTAAAGCAACACAGATGTTGTGGCATTGGGTAAATCCATGGTAAATTATGTTGGTTAAAGACTTCAGACATCCATTGCTTATGGGCCTTAGTGTAGTTTATCGCAAACTGTTCAGAAAATACAAGATATCAGTATGTAAGAAGGTCTGTGATAAAATCCTGATCTCTTAATTCAGTATAAAATCTGTAGTCCCACTCATACTTATTTTTTTAAAGGTATAAAAATAATTAGCACGTGGTGTCCATATTGTGCTAATTCAGCATGCTTTGAGTATAGAGAACCAGTGAAGAATAGGTGTTTGTAATAATTTAATATTAAATTGTCATAGTGCAGCATTTATTGATAGTAGTGTTCTCTGTAACTTTTCTCTCCCTGTTAGAGCAGATATATTCGCTTAGGGTTGGTGTGTAACTCTCTACAGAGTGCCACAGCTCAGTTTTAAGTACAAATGTCCTATGGGTTTGTGAAGGAGGCTAAAACTATTGACTGCCAAACCTTGGGCAAATATTTAAAATAAATTGTAGTATTTTCCAATGTTTGTCTGTTTAAAAATGCTGCAAGTACAGAAAAATACTTGTTGATGTGCCAGAAAACCAAGTGTGCTCCTAACGTGCTGTTTGAACTTACAACACAGTGAGGTGGGTTTACTAAAGGCAAATAGACTGTGCACTTTGCAAGTGCAGTTGCTCCAGAGCTTAGTAAATGAGGGGAAGCTCTGCTGTCTTCCACCATTCAATCATGTGCAAGCAAAAATGCGTGTTTTTTTGTTTTTTTTTTAATTTTTCATGCATGTGATTGGGTACCCTCTACAAAGTAAAGCAGAGGACTCTGTACTTGCATATAGTGTTTTTTTTTTTTTGTTTTTTTTTAAGGGACAACCGGGATACTGATCAGAATGAGAACTGTATATGCACTTTGTTCCAGGGAAAGTTAAATATTTAATGACCCTAGTTTTTAAAATTTTAGGACTTGGGATGCTGCCAAACAAATGTATAGATCCATCTCTGACAAAAGATTTTTTTTTTTTTTCCCAAAAAATATTATGAGGATGGGGAAAAAATATTATGAGGACTGGACACACTTTAGCCTGAATAGTATCAACACAGACAGGAAACTCCCATATTGATGCCATAATCTGTCGCAGTGGAAAGCTGCTTACTGACAACCTTTCTATTTCCCAAGCAGTTAAATAATACAATGATTCAGAAGTAATATTTGACTATGTTGCTCTATCGTCTTACTACATTTAATACAGCTGAGTCTCGGGGGGGGGGGGGGGGGGTTCTACCTACCTACCTACCTACCTAACTTGACAAATGAACCGACAATAATTGTCATTTCCAAACTGGGACAGGAACCACCTTTGTTGGAGTCCTATAGGCCAATATTATTGCTATCCTCAGACTTGAGGCTATTAGAGTGCTGATTACTCAACTGTCGTCTAGAATCCCTAAATTGATACACACTGCTCAGTCAAGTTTCATCCCAAACAGATCTGCGATCAATATCTACAGATTGTAGGAATCTGTATATTCAGTTCTGAATAGCGCTGGTAATAGTCATGTTGTCATTAGACACTGCTAAGGCATTTGGTTGTGCTGTTTGGCAGTATCTTTATTTATTTCAGGTACTTATATAGCGCCGTCAATTTATGCAGCGCTTTACATATATATTGTACATTCACATCAGTCCCTAACCCTCAAGGGGCGTACAATCATTCTTTGGCAAGGTTTGCAGCTCTTTGGTTTGGTTCAAACGTTCCTATATTGGATTCAGCTATTATCCCTACCACTCAAGTCAGAATAAGTAGTTCCCTATCAGATCCTTTTACTTTGTAATGAGGCACCTGGCAAGGCTGCTCACTATCTCCCTGTTATTTGTTCTTTCAAGACATTTGAGATACTTCTGGGATCCTTGAGATTTCATTGACGTACAGTTTACCTGTATTTGAACTGATTCTGTCAGGTTTTGCATTGCCATAGACCTGAATGAGAACACACAACTTGCTTGAAGCAAACACAGGCCTAATGCCTGGTACGCACTATAAGTTTCTTTTTTTTTTTGTTCAACCCAGCAGGCTTAATGAAAAAAATGACAGATCATTGTACGAACACAAGTGATGTTAATACAGTGATTCCTCCCCCAAGTGTGCTGTTGTGTTCTGACAGAGAGACCCCCCTCCCCAGCAAAATAC
Source organism: Staurois parvus (assembly GCF_062004578.1). Taxonomy (NCBI): domain Eukaryota; kingdom Metazoa; phylum Chordata; class Amphibia; order Anura; family Ranidae; genus Staurois; species Staurois parvus. Next base: position 11,470,945 of record NW_028317825.1, read on the forward strand.
ACAGGTCAGCACTCGCAGCCATGGCTGAGAGCTGATCGGATGCTGGTTTTCCAGAATGCCCATTTGACAGAAGTTGATTCTGAGACCGGCTTCTGTCAGACAGGGAGTTGTAGACACAGATGAAAGTTGCTTGGTTTCTGCTGTACTTGCTGAATTTGGCCGATATTCGGCCCATGTGTACCATGCATAAGGGTATTGCGGAGCACGGTTAATAATCTGTAATTTTTTGTGTTTTCTTTTTAAAGATAAATTCCAGTTATGGATATTCTATACATAGGTACATTGCGCCAGCTTGGTCCTATGTAACTATGTATATACCATACCTGGGTGATGTCCCTGGAAGCTGAAAGTCACCAAAGTACACACTGCTATTCCAGCGATCTCCACTTGTTTCCAGGTCCTGTGCTGAGCAGCTGACCTGATGCATTGTGAACACAGGAGGTCAGTCACTTAGCTTGGGCACCATTTAGAGAATGCTTTGCATTATTTCAGAAAATCCAAAACATTCTCTGAATGGTGCCCATGCTGAGCAGCTGACCTCTTGTGCTCGGAATCCAGCAGGCCAGCTTATCAGCATGGGACCTGGAAACAAATGGAGATCTCTGAAGTAGCGTTGTCTACTTCAGTGATTTCCAACTTCCAGGAGCTTCAACCAGGTATGGTATTTTACATAGTTACATTGGGCCAAGCTGGACCAATGTAACCATATATAAAATATCCATACCTGGAATTCTTCTTTAGCAAATGGAGTGACTATTTAATATATTTTTTCCTGACCTAATGAGAAGTCCGCTTTATGCTGCACTGACTTGACGTTAAATTAACCAAAGAAATTATTTTAAAGTATAAGCCACCATGTGTGCGAAAAGAAATGTGGTGCAGTATGCATGTGAAGAAGGGGAATGGCTCGATGACTGACCCAGACTTGGGAATCAGTGTGGCAAGTCTGGGTCAGTCACATGGGTGGGTTGTGACTTTTTTTCATGATGGAAGACCTCACCCAAGTGAAAGTTTATGTTCTTTGTACTAATAAAATGGTGGTTAGTGTACTCTTTATACTGGGAATGAACACAGAGTTGTCTTTGTTAAATAAAATGCCTTTCTACAATATTATTGTAAAATTAATTGGATTTTCTGGACACTGAACATTTTGCCTGGGATTTCTATTTCTTCGCTTTTACACAAGCACACACAAAGGGTTTATTTGTCCTGGGATTAGTAAAACCTCTTAGTAAAACATAAGTTCTGAATAGTGCAGCTTTCTTTGGGCATGTAAGATTAGTACGCTTTTTAGATTTGCCCATTGTTATTGATTTGCCAGTGACAGGATGGAAAGACGCAGCACTGAGCGCTTGGATCTAGATTTTTTATCCTTGCCCCCATACAGTGCAGAGGACCGTGCGCGGTCAGACAGCCTGAGCAGTACTGGCTCGTGTGGCAGGTTCGTGCTGCGTCAGAGAGTGGCACAACTTATGACCTGCATGGAAGATGTAAGCTCCGATGATGACATACATGAAGAGCTCTCTCGATCTATTGACCAAGCTTTTCTAATCTGTGGAAAAAAGATGCCGTCAAGAATGCAGGATTTCAGGTCTTCTGATAATCCATTTTATTTTGTGTATTTGTATATGAAGTGTACTTACATGTGAACTAAAAATTAATTTTTTTTTCATTATAGCTCTACATAAAATTGTAATGTTAATATGTTTTTTTTAAGGTTTCTGTTGGGCTGCGCTTTTACTCCAGAATGCCCTCGTTGTTAATATTTGCTCTATTTATCATATATGGTTGGCCTTTACCTATTAAGATTCTATCTAGCTTTTCTTTCACTGCCTGTCCCCTGTTAGAGTGAAGGTGTTCTTGAGCAGGGATCCTTGTACCTTAGTTTTTCTTAGTTTTCAGCTCTAGAGAAGGTGATGGTACTATGCAAAGAAAAACTGCTTTTGCTTGCTGTATCTCTCATTATGATTACAAAGTGCAGTGATATGTTGTACCCCATATTAACCAGCAATGTTTCACATTTTGGAACAAGGAAACGTGATTTTTCATTGGCTGTTAGTTTCTTTTTTTTCTTTTGCCTTTTATCAAATAAACCTGTGGGTAGGTTCTTTTTTACTTTTTTTTTTTTTTGCTAAATATCTTGTTTATGCATTTACAAATTAAATTAATATACTTTGATGCTCATCTTGTATTGTCCTTATTGTACAGACTGTATTTTGTGTCCATAGTGGTAACATTTGGCTTGCTTTATGTCTTTAGGTTGCACGTTGTTACCTGGAATGTGGGCACAGCATCACCACCTAGAGATCTCAGCTCATTATTGCTCTTTGATGCGTCGGTCTCAAATATTGATATGTATGTCATTGGGTAAGTGTCATGTGTGATTTACAGAGTTTCAAAGAGTCCAATTCACTAAAGTTGGGCAAAATAACATGAGCACAGAAGTGCAGTTAGTGCTCATAGCAACCAGTTCTGGTTTTATTTTTTCCATAAAAGTTGAAACTTGTTGCTGTTGGCAGCACCTTTTACTTCTGTGCTCTTTTTCTTCTCTTCAGTTTGTTGATCAGACCTTAACTGTGTTTGGAAAAAACATATGGTTAGTTTAATTATGCTATTCAGTTACAATCTTGTTTTATTCTGTCACCTGTATAATTAATTTATGACAGCAATATTAACGCTAGCAAAATGGCAGTATCTTTTACTAATACATATTCGTACACCTGTATATAGCCTTTTTGCAGTATCTAATGAATAACCCCTTTGCGGACATCATAGAACACAGGAGGGTTAATTCTCCAACTATTGGGTTAGACTCCATCACCAGTTGACACTGGACACTGGCAAATGGCAAAGCTTGACACTGCTCAGGACAACCCCCCCCCCCCCCCCTTGCTTCAGGTTGTTTTTTGCTAGTATCTATTGGTTATGGACTTGTCCCTCTTTCCTGAAAGAGCTTCTTTTTTTTTTTTTTTTTTTTTTCTGCTTTGAGGCATGAATATTTTCTGTACACTGCTTTTCTACGGAGTGTTCATTTTCTATAGCACTGGCAGTTTTACAGATTGGTGCCTATGTATTCTTAAAACCCTTCTATCTTTTACAGCCAAGGAAACTGAGATGTTAGCCTTTGTTTGCCTGCAGTTGCCATAGTGCTGCACATGTAACCAGTTTTTGCACCAGCCATTTCATAGCACTACCGTTCAATTGAGAGCACAAGCAACTGTGACCGTTATCATTCACGGGATGCCTAGAATGTAACGGTTTTGGGAAACCATTAAATCGGTGGGTTTAGTTAGTCCCTGAACCTTGTTGAAAAACAGGCATTGCCTGTAATGCTTTGGCACTGGATCCTGCATGTGGTGTTCTTTTCAGCAGGAGGTTGCACCTATGAGTTAGCCAGAAGGGTGCTTTAAAAGTTTAGGGCTGTGGTCTGCTATGACAGAACACATTCCCTGAAAACCCTGTTGCTAATGCTTTTCCTGGAAGATGAAGACTACTGCTATGTGTACATGTAAATGCCTTTGTTACGTGGCGTCCTCTGGGACTCTTGTCTTGCCTTTGGGCACTGGCAAGATTGTAGGATGAATGCTGTTTTTTTTTTTTGTTTTTTTCTTCACCGCGTCTATAGAGCAGCAGACCCTGGCTGGTTGGCGTCACTAGAGTACTATGTGGGCATAAATTAGTCCAGGTAAAGCACAGACCTCCCTGTTTTTAGGTACACAGATTTCTCCTCTGGGTTTGTCTCCTGCTCTGGACTAGCCTAGCAGCACTACTGCGCAAGTGCGACCTGCCTGCCTGTGCAATTGCTCAAGTGCAAGCCACCCACCTGCTGCAAAAGCTCCTCCACAGCATAGGTCGAGAGGTTTCCAGGTTGTGGGGCACTGCAAGGCTATTCTGTGGGCAGCACAGTAGCTAAGTGATTAGCACTTCTGCATAGCAACACTAGGGTTGTTTGTTTGAAACCCAACCACGGAACTACCTGTCTGAAGTTTGCATGTTCTCACTGTCTGGGTGGGTTAACTCGAGGTACTCCGGTTTCCTCCCACACTCAAGACTTGCTGGTAGGTTAATTAGCTCCTGTCTAAATTGGCCACATGTGCACATGTCAATTAGGGACCTTAGATTGTAAGCTCCTTGAGGGCAGGGACTGATGTGAATGTGTAATATATAAAGCACTGTGTAAACTGGCATATAAGTACCTGTAATAAATAATAAATATTCTTGGTGCTAGTGCTAGATTGTGAGTGTTGATCCTCTTTGTGGGCCTAGCAAACATGGCGGATGTGGCACTAGGGGGATGAGGGACAGGGGGACTGTGCTCCCTTATTTTAGGAGACAGACTTCCCTTCACAAATCTAGTCTCGTTCATAGTTCCAATTAATGTACACAGCTCCTGTAAAACTTGGGGCAGCATTGTATAACCCTGCCCACTGCACCCTTTAGTGTGTGTGTGTTAGAAGTTTATATATACCGATACTATGTGAATGTGTCCAATGTAAACATACAAACATTCATGTAAAGGCAATAAAGAGCAAAATAGTGCATAACCTCCAAGCTCAACAGTGCAAGATATCAAAGTGTTTAAAAAGCATGTGCGACATTCCGAAATGTGCAAAGTAGTCCACCACAGTAATACGTGTAGCAAAGTCTATTCCGCGGTGATATACTTGAATCATGTTCTTCAGTGCAGTCTGCATGGTCCTCTGCAGTTACACATAAATGGTAATCCACTCACCTTTCAATTTTGACCATTTAAATTAATAAAATGGTCATATGAAGCACGAAAGGCTCCACACACCCTACTCCCATCAAACCATCATAAGAAGAGAGGATGCAGACATTCACTGCCCAAGATATTTTATGAAAAATCATTAATAAAATCTTTAAAACCTCATTCACATTCTTTGGTGCTAACTCCCAGCACTAAGGGTAACACATTGCAAGCATTTAAAGAGAAATGCCCCACTTCCTGTACTGATGGCGCAAGGTATATTTTTAATAAAATATATGTTGTGCAATGAATGTCACATTAACGTCATTGAAAATTGGCACACAGAGTGTAAAACATATATTCCCATCGTGGAAACTTGGCATGCAGTGTCAGGGAAATCCTTTCTCTCCTTGATTGAGCCTGTCAGGCTGGGAAGGTTTCAGTCCAAGGTACGTGGTTATCAAAAGAAGCTTGGATGCCAATAAGCGTCCTAGAGCTTAAGGCAATTTGGCCTGCCATTCACCATTGGACTTCACCCCCCCCCCACTTCAGGGATCGCCTATCGGGCCCCAATCTGACAATGCCACGACTCTTAAATCACCAAGTTGATACTAGACGTCAGGGCACTTTTCAAGCAGTAGAAATCATTCTAACTTGGGCGAAACTCAATGGCTCCATTCTATCTGTGGTGCACCTTCCCCTTGTGGAAAATTTGGCATGCAGACCTCCTAAGCCACCAGTGGCTGGATCCTAGATTGTTGTCCCTCCACCTAGAGGTGTTTGAGCAACCTTGTCTTTGGTGGTCAGTGGTGCAGAAGAGCTAATGTACTACATATGGACTTGCCTTTCAGTTATTTTAGGACTAACTTGCTAGGTTCCCCAAGTAAGGAGTGTAAACAGTTCCTTCTAGACAATGATATTAATTAGTGCCAAACTACAGAATGAAGTATCCAGTAAATGTCTTTCCGTGTGCATGAGCATATTTTTTTTTTTTCTATGTAGCATTTGCAATAATAAATGTATGTAAAGGTAGCCATATTTGCTTATCCCACAGTGGTTGTGCTTTACTGCTCTTTCTCACAGATATGTCTAAAAGTCAGCTGACTCGATATAAACACTGCATTCCCTTTGAGGGTAATATCCTTTTTCAGCAGTTAACCACCTCCCGTCTGGCCCGTTGTATATAAACTGGCGGGTGGTGGCAGTGCAGGGTCAGGTGGCCATTTATAAACAGCCTCCCTGCTCCCTGCCCCATGCTTGTGTGCGCCCCCTGGGAGCGCGCAGCACTACGATCCGGTAATCACTGTGTTCTCCGGACACAGTGGAACACCGATCGTTGTACAGGACCTCTGTGCGAGATCCCAATCATGTGATCACTGATTGGCCAATCAGTGATCACATGCAGAGTAGTAAGCAAGATGTCACTTCTGACATCATTGCTTACTACGTGTGAAATCTGTGAATGATCACAGAGGTCACATGGTACAAGGCTATTCACAACAGCCTTTTACCATGTGACAAGCTGTGATCAATCACAGCTCACACAGTAGTTCTTAGTGGCTGAAAGAATGCAGCCAGCGAGAAGGAGAAATGATTGGTTTTATTTATTTATTTTAGCTACTTATATAGCGCCGTCAATTTACACAGCGCTTTTATATATATATATATATATATATATATATATATATATATATATATATATATTGTACATTCACATCAGTCCCTGACCCTCAAGGGGTGTACAATGTAAAGGTCCCTAACTCACATTCATACATACACATGCTAGGGCCAATTTAGACAGGATCCAATTAACCTACCAGCATGTCTTTGCATTGTTGGAGGAAACCGGAGTACCCAGAAGAAACCCACGCAGGCACAGAGAGAACATGCAAACTCCAGGCAGGAGGTGCTGTGGCTGAGATTCGAACCAACGACGCTTGTACTGACAGGCGGAAGTGCTAACCATTTAGCCGCTGTGCTGCCTTTATGGGTGGAAAAGCAATCCGTGTAAAAAAGAAAAAAAAAAAAAGGATCTTCATTACCCCCCACAAGTAGTTCAGTGTCACCATGGTACACTGTACTGCTAGGGTGACAGTATGTTAAAAAAAAAAAAAACAACATAAAAATGTAAAAAAAAAGTTTAAAAATTATAATTTTTGGTTATAAACTAATTTGGGTTATTTTTTTATTTTTCTAAAAGGATAACAATAAATTTTGGCCAACATTTATGAAGAAAGATTATATATTTGCAAAATTTTATAAGAAAAACCTTTTGGACTTTTTCATTTACATAGCAAAAAAAATAAAAATCCCAGTGGTAAATAAATACCACCAAAATAGAGCTTTATCTGTCTCGAAAAAATTGCCAAAAAATTCATATGGGTACAGTGTTGCATGACCGCGCAATTGTCATTCAAAGTGTGATAGCACTGAAAGCTGAAAAATGGCCTGGACAGGAAGGGGGTAAAAGTGTCCAGACAGGAAGTGGTTAAGCAGAGAGGCATAGATTATAATAAGTGCTTCCAGAGTGAATCTTTCTGCAGAATTCTGTGATTTTTCTGGTGCAGCTGTATGAGACTCCTCTCTAATTTTTAGTTCACACTGCACTTCCTCCAGCTCAATCATATCTCCGTATGGACTTAAAGTTTACTTTAAGCTTGGAAAAACCATTGTAAGAGCATTTAAAAAAAAATCCGTAAAGGCACATTAATCATTACATTAATGCTGTTGCAGGTACTGCTTGCTGCAAAAAGGTGGACTAAAGGCTCATTTGCACCAACTCCCACCCTGAAAGGGTGTCCACTGGTGTATCCTGGGAGGATTAGTGCAGGTGCACCAATTCCAGTGCCCTTCCAACTCTTGAAATCCCATGCTAGGGTAATTTTGATACTTTAAAAAATAACAACAAATGGCTTGATTAACAAGTTTGCCATTATTGAATCTTAATGTAAGCATTGAGAGCGATCATTATGGCAAATACATGCATTACAGCTTCGTAAACTGAGCCTCATGTCTTTTAGAGCTTGTTCACACCACATATGTTGTCTTTTGCGATTTTCTACGCAGGTAAGGGGTGTGAACATGATGCTGTTGTAGTTATGTGCCAAAAACTAATGTACATATATGTGTGTAAACCTGATACATGTTAAAACATTTAAAAATAAAAAATTCCCTGTTCAAATCTACATTGTTAATATTGTCTGTATTTTAGACTGCAAGAAGTGAATTCAAAGATCGTAAGCTTCCTATCAGATCTGGCCTTTGATGACCCATGGAGTCTGTTTCTTATGGACACTTTTGCTCCTCTAGGTTATATAAGGGTATGTATCTATGTTTAACTCTTTGGACAGTGAAAAGAACTGGACATGTCACCATAAACCACATCTCTGAGGGGCAGTGCTGGTTTGTTCAGACTGTATGCAGTTGACAGGGTGATGGTTGGTGGAGGACAAATGTATATTTTACTATGTGATCCTGCCCTTTTATAGCTAAACATATTTTATATCCATTGTTTGTCAGTTTATATTGTCTATGCCCTAAAACAGGGGCGGACTGACAACTCATGGGGCCTCCGGGCAATAGGGGATCATGGGGCCCCTGTGTCCTTGCCCAAACTCAAAAAAGCTTATAAAAAGGTACCAGGGGCATTTCATGGGGCCCCCTACTGACCCCGGGCCCTCGGGCAGTGCCCGAGTGCTCAAATGGTCAGTCCGCCCCTGCCCTAAAATATATTTGTTCCTACCCTCTAATTATGTATTTGAGTTTTCCAAGCACTTTGAAAAAGAAATAAAACCTGACAAATCCAGTTTGCTTGACATTGAAGTGATTATTTAGTAAAATGTCAATCGGTTTTACTGACTATTGTTTGACGGGTACGCTGCTGTCATATGTGCCCCTGAGGATTGCCAGTACCACTTGCTGACAAACTGCATTCTTTATCTGTGTCAAGGCCGGCAGCACTGTACATATTGTCAGTTCACAGTGCAAGACAGAAAGTAGCTTCTTTTTTTTCGCACTTTGGATTCTTAATGCAGAACTAAACTGTATCTGAGAACCACAAACTGAAAATGTTTTTTAATTCATTTTTATTATTCAAAGCAAACTGCCCCCTCCATCAGTGTCTATATGCTTTATTTTGTGGATAAACCAGTTTTGAAAAACAACCCCCTAGCATTTCTAGCCATGGCTGTCTTAACTAAGAGCAGATGATTCATGTAGCATTTAGTCCTGGAATCCCTCTGCTCTTAGCTCACCAGATGAAAGAAAAAAATGTCCATAAAGACTTTTGGGATATATGACATAATTTTGGCCTAGGCCAGAAACCAGGAAGCAACTGAAGAAATTAAGAAAAAAAAAAAAAAGTAAATATAACATTATATACCTTCCTATCTATTGACTAATGCCAGCAGCCTAAGGATTAAAATAGGTAAAAAAAGTAAATTTAATATACTTTTATATCTGTTGACTATTGCTAGCAGCCTAAGGGTTAAAAATAGTTAATGTTGATTGAATGAGTGCAGTTCCACTTTAAATGTAGCGCTTATTAGACCTGACACATCTGTTACTTTTGTCTAATGCAACATAACATCTAAGAATAATCAAGTCAACATAGTTGCCACAAGCTATCAGGAAAATGACCTCAGATTGCTACTTGACTTCTAATAATCATTAGGTTGCTTTCATAATAGATTGTGACATTTTACTAAATTCAGTTCCATCAAATGATAGGCTACAGTAAAAGGAAGAAATTGCTTTTGCATGACCTGATGCAAGCCCTAAAAAGAGATCAATGATAGACTCCTCATCCAATGTTTTTTTGTTTTTTATAATAAACTTGGTATTCGATATGACATTTAACACTAGACTAGATTTTATAAAGAACCTTAATAATCATGGCCTATATAGAATCTTATTATTCAGCAGTCTTGTAATAAGTAAAAGAACCTTTTTGTGGATGTTTGCAGAAAAAAAGGAATGGAGCCCAGCTTGATTTCTATAAAGCCTTACTCTTGTGTGTCAGTGACCCTGATCAATATGTTATTTTTATCTGTAAAATGATCATACTGCAACTCTAACCATGCTGGTTGAAGAAAAATGTGTATTTGCAGTGTCTCTGACATATCTCTTTCATTCATTTTTAGCTTTCTTCAATTCGGATGCAGGGCCTGCTACTACTGACCTTTGTAAAGCACAGGCACATTCCCTTTGTACAGGACATTCGTACCAATTACATTCGCACTGGACTGTATGGCTACTGGGTGAGTGGTCTGTGATTAATGAATGGCAAGGCCTGCCTCAAGCTACAATTTAGTATATTTTTTTTGATGTGGGATACAGCATTAAGCACATGATGGGTATGAGTAATGGTTTTAAAGTGTTACCAAACCCAGGACCCTGCGTCGACTATATTTGGTCTCCTGCAATACACAGAAAATGCAATTATTTTAGTAAATATAAACTGCTAAATACCTTTTCTCATCAGCAGTTAAAGAAGTCTTGTGACTTCTATCAGTGTTCACCAGAGTTAAAGCTTGTAGGAGGTGTTTTCTCTAGGAGGATGCGGTACCCCTGTTTGGGCAGTGCTGATTGGCCCTGTGCTAATCGCATGCACTCTCCCAAGGAATAAAGGAAACCTCTCTAGCAATACACACCAAATTGAGAATGTGCAGTGTCTCCACATGATATGTCTTATCAGGAGGTAAGAGGGAGACACTGGAAGAAGGGGGGGATCAGAGAAGTCGGGATCAAACAGCATTTTTACACAATGCAGAGGATTAACCCCTTAGGTTCCACAGTGAGTATAACAACAAGCATGCTTTACTGCATATACAGACTGATTTTACTGTTGCGGGTTTAGTAACACTTTAATACCATTACCTACAAGCTGCTGCTTTTGTTAAATATAATTCCTGCAGTGTCTTTCACAGCCGCCAGATATTGCCCTGTGAAATTTGACATCAGCCACTGCTACTGAGAAAAGTTGTGCCACTCGCCCTCCCCTTCTGCTCTCTCTGCCATTCATAAACTTTGTATTGCTACACTCCCACAATGCATCATGTTCTGTGTATGGCGGAGGAGCAGTAGAATGACAGGATCTCCTCCCTTTTATAGAAAGTGATGTCTTTAAATACCATGCTACCAGCTGATGTTTATTAGAAATGCTGACAGACAAGTGGTTAAATCAAAACTCCAGGCAAACGGTCCAATACTTGGGGTATGTCTGTCGATCCAGCCCTGAGATTTACACAGCAGATAAAGGGACCTGATCTTTTCTGTTGCAGTTTCGCTTTCAAGTCTCCTCCCTATCCCCAATCTGTGACTAGACCATGAAAGGAGAAAAGACACACTTATGAGCTTATCTCTCTATCAGTCTGCTGTCTCCTTCTGTCAGCATGCTTCTTGTACTGCAGCAAACCTAATTAAATTCTCATGCTGCTTCTCCTTCGCCATTTTTAATGTCTGCTGTATAGGGACTGCAAGAGACTGAAAACAAGTTGCATTTGGGTACTTGCACTGCTCGTATGTAATATACAAATACATTTATGAGGCGTTAATGATTACAGAGCTGCATAAATGTGCCTTTTCTATGTGTCTGGAGTTCAACTGTAAATGATTGACTAGGAGTCTAATATATTGGAGGAATAGATGGCTGCTGATGGACTAAAAATTTTAAGAGGGAGAGAAAACATCTCAACATCTATACTGCTCTATTTGATCACACTGAATATAAAACGAAGCAATATAATATAACTGATGTGATTTGACAGTTGCTTAGCATCCAGTCCAGCACTAGCACTAGGACGAGGAGTACAATAGGTTGGATTATTTACAAAGCAATCTATGCAGGAAGCCAGGATCTGGTCGATTGTCCAGAAGGCCCAGCTACACTGTACTTCATGCTCCTACAATAAACCATGGGAACAGCACAATAGGTCAAACCTGTTTACCTGCCCATCAATTCACAAAGAAGGATGTAATTGTATATTTTTAATTTCTTATGGGGTCATGTCAATACAGAAAATGCATAGTAGGTAGCTTCTTTGTGGATATTGCAATCCTTATCAATGCCAGTCATTACGGATGGTCTTATTCTGTCTTCATCCATTTTTGGTAGCAAAAGTAGTAGTAGGAAGTATTCATGGTAAAATGTTTCACCTATATTTCATCATGCAGGGAAAGAAAACCTTAATGGATAGAAGTATGTGAACTTTCATTATTTTTCTCCTGCATATCCTAGTAGCTTGGCTACCTTTCTCATCTTTTTGCTTTTATTACTTTCAGTCACTGCCCATGAACAAGTACAGAGATATTGAATTTTGCCATTTTATGGATATTTTAATTTGTTGCCTGCTTGTTTGGGGTCTGTTTGGTGTGAAAGGCAGACAGTCAGGAAAGTAGCATTTTCAGACAGCAGTGGCAGCCAATATGGCGCTTCACAGTTTACAGATCAGGTCTGGTTGTTGTGGCATGGGAAGAGAATTGAAGAGTCACCTTGAACGTTGACTGCCTTAAGATATGTTGTTTTTTTTTTTTTTTTTTATTCACTTCACAGGATTGAATATCATTGTACTGTGATTGTAGTATTAATACATTTTTTTATTGCCTTTTATATAGGGTAACAAAGGAGGTGTGACTGTACGTATGTCTGTATACGGACACATGCTGTGCTTCATGAACTGCCATTTGCCTGCACATATGGAGAATACCAACCAAAGGCTGGATGATTTTGAGAGGATGCTGGAGGCCCAGCAGTTTGACGGGGAAAGCATTGGTGGAATTTTGGATCATGAGTAAGTTTAGATGTTCAGTACACTTTTTCTGTTTAGGTTTTTTTTTCTGCCAAGGTTTAAATGTAGTACAGCTTTGCAAGATGAACAAGCACTCCAGCATTGCATACAAAGTGCAGTAGTCAGCCTTCAACCATGATATAGCAGGGCTTAAAATTTCAAGTCTAGACCTACTCGCCAGGCAAAAACCTTACTCTCCACCAGTTGCCCTACAAAACCTTGCCCAGGTCTGCCTCCAACCCCACCCCAGGCCTGTCCCCAGCTCTGCCCCCCTTAAATCTTATGAAATTAAATTTTTCTTTAGAATAAAGAGTCCAAAATATAAGAAACTGCAATTATAACATAGCTTTATTATGTCAATTTAAACATAACAGCAATAGCTTAATAGAGTCTAGAGGGCAAGTGGTTAACATAAAACAATGTAAACATAAAATGAAAATAAGTGTCCCCATCAGGTGTTTTCCTTTACATCAGGTGTCCCCATCAGGTGTCCTCCTTTACATCAGGTGTCCCCATCAGGTGTCCTCCTTTACATCAGGTGTCCCCATCAGTGTCCTCCTTTACATCAGGTGTCCCCATCAGAGTCCCCCTTTACATCAGGTGTCCCCATCAGAGTCCCCCTTTACATCAGGTGTCCCCATCAGAGTCCCCCTTTACATCAGGTGTCCCCATCAGAGTCCCCCCTTTACATCAGGTGTCCCCATCGGAGTCCCCCCTTTACATCAGGTGTCCCCATCGGAGTCCCCCCTTTACATCAGGTGTCCCCATCGGAGTCCCCCCTTTACATCAGGTGTCCCCATCGGAGTCCCCCCTTTACATCAGGTGTCCCCATCGGAGTCCCCCCTTTACATCAGGTGTCCCCATCGGAGTCCCCCCTTTACATCAGGTGTCCCCATCGGAGTCCCCCCTTTACATCAGGTGTCCCCATCGGAGTCCCCCCTTTACATCAGGTGTCCCCATCGGAGTCCCCCCTTTACATCAGGTGTCCCCATCGGAGTCCCCCCTTTACATCAGGTGTCCCCATCGGAGTCCCCCCTTTACATCAGGTGTCCCCATCGGAGTCCCCCCTTTACATCAGGTGTCCCCATCGGAGTCCCCCCTTTACATCAGGTGTCCCCATCGGAGTCCCCCCTTTACATCAGGTGTCCCCATCGGAGTCCCCCCTTTACATCAGGTGTCCCCATCAGTGTAACCTCACCCTTCCCCCTTGTACTCACAGATCTTCTAGTGAATGCAGCTTCTCCTTCTTTCCCTCCTTCGATCATGTGATAAGTCCCATGACAAGGGGAGAGAGGAAGGACACTCTGCCTTCACTCCTTAGTGCCTGTCTATTGCCTCCTGCAGGGAGGAGAGAGCCTAGTCCTCCCACCAGCAAGTGTCAGCAGCTGCTCCCTGTGACAGGAGTGAAACTACGATCACTCCAGGCACTGAGGAGTGGCACCAGCAGTGTGCCCCCCCCCCCTCAACACAGTGCTCGGTGCACGTTGCTGCTGGTAGAGGAAGAAAATAAATAGGATTGTTAAGAGTAGTTTACAGCTAACTTTGTGCCAAATATAATTCTTTACTGTCCCTTTATATTTTGTTTGATGTTCTTTAATCCTGATGCATCTTTTGTTAATAGTGTAGTGTTTTGGTTCGGTGACCTGAACTTTCGAATTGCTGACTTTGGAATCCACTTTATTAGAGAAGTGGTAAACGGTAACAGATATAACTTACTTTGGGAAAAGGATCAGGTAAGTTGATTCATATAAACATTTATTCAGTGTGTGTATTTATGGTGTGTATGTGTGTAATAAATACTTTTTAAAAAAAGTGTGTGTATATGTATGTGTGTGTTTTAGTCAGATTCTCTGTCAAGTTTAAATTGCTGTCTGAGGTTCTGTTGTGGAAAATCAGTGACGTAGAATAGCAGGGCTTCCCTGCTCTGTCTGTATCCTTATTGAACATTTCTCCTCACTTTCTGTCCTGGGTATGAAGGGAAATATTCCTGCAAGAGAAGGAACTGACAAATTAAAAGAAAAAAATGCACACATTGAGCCTGGCACATTAGGTATATGAGCTAGTTGGTATGGCATCCCTACCATGCTGATAACATTTTAAATTCTATAATTGAGTACAACTGAAAGAAAAATTGCAGGTTTGGTTATCTTTACAGATCTAGAGTGGACCAATGTAAATATGCATGTACTGTGTCTGTGGAACTCTCCAGAAACTGGAAATCACTGTAGTAGACATTGGTACTACAGTGATCTCCACTATCTTCTGGGTCTTGTGTTTAGGAAAATATTAGTAACTAGTAAGGGATTAGATTAGCTGTCAGGCTTCTTTTTTGTGTTCCCATTAGGGAGATTCACCTATCTATGTGTCCAGGTGATCAAAAAGTGAAAGAAAATCCCAGATTTTGAGTGGTCGTCAGAACAAGAATAGAGGGGAACCTTAGAGGGATTTTCTCTCACTTCCTATTGTGGCTACTGTATGACAAGAAGTTGTGTGTGTATGTGTGGTTGTTTGTTTTATACTTTTAATTTTGTCTGTAATAAAGAAGTTTTTGTGCGCCACTGATCACCTTCTCCTTTGTTTGATTTATTATTTTTGAGTATTTACAAATTCCCTAGTCCACAACTAGATCTTTTTCTGTTAGTTTCTCATTGGCTTGGTGTCTAGGGTCTCCCGGAATACGTATTTTCGTTTGATTGTATATATTTTGAGGTACCTTGAGGCCTCCTTTTTGGAAGTTTTGCATGACAAGAAGTCAATGAAAATTTCTCCAATGGGAAACAGATGGCAAAGATTAAAAAAAATTTAGAATGCGAAAAGTGTTTTTTATTTTCTACTTTTAACAGACAGATTATGGCTGAGGAGACCTTCAGTAGGCGGTTGTTCAGGTAACCTGTGACCTGAATGCCCTGGGTTTGTAAAAGAGACAAAAGAGAGGCAGACATGTTTGTGAACACTCAAGATGTAGAGGAGAGCCTGAATGTGTTTTGCTGTGGGAGACCAACACATTCTACCAAAGTGTTGTGATGGGAAGGTTGACATGTGTAGATAGGCATCTCAAAGGTCTATTGATGCCAAAAATTCCACTTGCTTTAGAAATGCAGTGACAGATCTTGTTGATTCCCTCTGAAATTTTAGTACAAAGCTTAAACTGTTTAGACATTTTAAGTCCATGATTTGGCGGATGCCCCCATTTGGTTTTGGGACTGAGTAGGTTCCAATTGAAACCTTGAAAGTATTTTTCTAAAGGAACTGGTGCAACCACTCCTTGTGCCTAAACTTTGTGCAAGGCAGTCATTAAATATGCTTTCTTTTGATCTGAAGCAGATAGATTGGAAGGTGAGAAGAGGAGTTAGAAACTTTATTTAGTACCACTTTGAAATAACAAATTGCATGTCTTGGAAGCTGAAATTGCATGTCCAGCATGTCTTGGAAGCAGACTGGCACAAACACCAGCAAATGTCCACCTACTCCTAAAATTGGGAGTTCTCCTTCATAGGAGGGCTTCAGGGTGGGCTTGGGTCCAGGGTTTGCAACAAAAGGATATGCTAAAGCCGGCCATATACTGGTCAAATTCCGAAAGAAGTTTCTTTTAAAAATCTTTTCTAAGAATTTTCGTTTGAATTTCGCAGTGGGTCACAGAAACGGATGATTTTTTACGTGACCATCGAATTTGAGTGTTCGGGCATGTTGGAATTTTTTTTAAAAATGAACGAATTTCAAATCAATGAAGGGAGAATCGTGCAAGAAACATAAAGCTGTGACCTGGAAAGAAAATTCTTGGCCACGAAAATTCTTTTCCATAGCAACATTAGAAAATTGAAGCTTGGTTGGTTGAATTTCGAAATCAATGGTGGCACCATCGGATTACAAAATGCACTAAATTTACAATTTTCTAAAGAAAATTCATTCAGAATTCGACCCATGTATCCTTGGTTTGGAAGTAGATGTCTGGGAAGGGTGAAAAGAACTCCTTCAAGAACAAGTATTATCCGTAGGAATAGGAGACTCAAGCTCCCTCTTGTGGGGGGAAAAAGCCCCTTTTTGCTGCAGTGATGTTCTTGATGAAATTTATCAAGGGATTTGCAAAAAAAAAGACGTATAGCATCAAAAGGCATGTGCAGAAGCACAAGAAGGTTTAGCAGACCAAACTTTTAGCCACTAAATCCTGTACATAAGTACAAATGAGAGTCATTCTAGAGACTTGACAGATCATTCTCTAGAGTGGCAGCACAAAACAACAATGTTGATGGCATCAGCTGCAATTGTTCCAAGCAATAGTCTGGCCAAGGGACATAGCAGCAATAGCTGTTTGCAAGGCTGGGTCTGCAAGGGCAAATAAGGTCTTTAAGAGGGTTTAAAATGCCTATCAACAGAATCCTTTAAAAGAGGAAACATCCTTGTAAACTGAAATGTTAAATCTTTAGTGATTGTGTTTTGTCTACATTGAAGACTGTTGACTGAGAGCAGTGGCGAGCTGCTGGAAGAGGGTTTGGTGGGTTAATTCAAGTTATGCTCAGCCAATATGTTAGTAATAGGTACCAGCTACTAATGTCCTCCCCTTCTCCTGCAGCCTTCAAGCCATTAGTTACAGAACACCACATGGTGAATCGCAAAACATTGTAGGCCAGCTTTGCACAGTGGCCGGTACACACCAAGGATAACCCGTCTGAAAAACAGCTGGATAGCCCAGGGCATAAGTAGTTAAATCTTGATAGAAGTTTCAGAATTTTTTTTTTTTTTTTTAGAACTGGTCCATCACAAGACACTGAAAGAAAGGAAAAAAAAAACACTGGAGTTTCCAGGAGTGGACAGGGTTATATGGTATGCTCTGGAGGCAGCCCAGGCAAGTTTTCTAGCAGTGTTCAATCACCTGAAGGTAGCGGCATATATAGTTAGGTCCATTAATATTTGGACACAGGCACAATTTTCATACTTTTTTATCTCTGTATGCCACCAGAATGAATTAAAACAAAACCTTCCAAATGAATTTGAAGTGCAGACTTTCAGCTTTAATTCAAGGGGTTGACCATAAATATCAAGTACAAATTTTAGGAACTGCAACCATTTTTATACACAGTCCCTCCATTTTCAGTGGCTCAAATGTAATTGGACAAATGAATATAGTCCTAAATAAAATGTTCATTTTTAATATTTTGTTGAGAATCTTTTACTGACAATGACTGCCTGAAGTCTGGAAACCATGGACATTACCAAGGACTGGGTTTCCTCCTTTCTGATGCTTTGCCAGGCTCTAACTGCAGCTGTCTTCAGTTGTTTTTTGTTTTTGGGTCTGTCTGCCTTTTTAGTTTTGCCTTCAGCAAGTGAAATGCATGCTCAATTGGGTTGAGATCAGGTGATTGACTCGGCCATTGCAGAATATTCCACTTATTTTCCTTCAAAAGCTCCTGGGGTGCTTTTGCAGTGTGTTTTGGATCATTGTCCATGTGTACTGTGAAGCGCCATCCAATCAAGTTTGCTGCATTTGGCTGAATCTGGGCTGACAGTATATCTCTAAACACTGCAGAATTCATCCGGCTGCTTCTGTCTTCTGTCACATCACTAAACACCAATGACCCAGTGCCACTGGAAGCCATGCATACCCATGCCATCACACTGCCTACAGATGACTTTGGATCATGAGCTGTTCCAAGCCTTCTCCACACTTTTTTTTTCTTCCCATCATTCTGGTACAGATTAATCTTCGTTTCATCCGTCCAAAGAATGCTTTTCCAGAACTGGTCTGGCTTTTTTAGATAATTTTTGGCAAAGTCTAATCTGGCTTTTCTATTCTTCAGGCTTCTGATTGGTTTACGCCTTGTGGTGAACCCTCTGTATTTGCCGTTGTGAAGTCTTCTCTTGATTGTAGACTTTGGTAATGATACGCCCACCTCCTGCAGAGTGTCCTTCACTTGTCTGGATGTTGTGAATGGGTTTTTCTTTACCATAGTGAGGATCCTGCGATCATCCACCACTGTTGGCTTCCGTGACGTCCATGCCTTTTTATGTTGCTGAGCTCTCCAGTGCGTTCTTCTTTCCTCAGAATGTACCAAACTGTTGATTTGGCCACTCCTAATGTTGCTGCTATCTTTCTGATGGATTTGTTTTGTTTTTTGATGGCCTCTTTCACTTGCATGGACAGCTCCTTTGAATGCATGATGTAGGTTCACTGCAATAGATTCCAAATGCAAATACCACACTTAGAATCAACTTGAGATCTTTTACCTGCTTAATTGATGAAGAAATAATGGAGTAGCCATTACCTGGCCATGAAATGGCCTTTGATTTAATTGCCCAATTACTTTTGGTCCCTTGAAAAAGGGGGGATGGCTAATCTTAAGAGCTGTAATTCCTAAACCCGTCCTCCAATTTGGATGTACATACCCTCAAATTAAACCTGAGAGTGTGCACTTTCAGCCCATATCCATTATATAACTATAGCTTGAATATGTTTTGGTAAATACATGAAAAATCTAAAATTGTGCCTGTGTCCAAATATATATATGGACCGGACTGTATGTACATTTGTTGGGAAGTTTCTAATTTATTGTCCAATTTGTTCTAAGGTCATTACGCTAGCATCATTACCCATGATCTAAGAATACACGTCCTGTACAATTAAGATAGTACAGTTATCCTCTAAATAAGTTTGTGTGAGTATTATCACACAGTTTGGGTTTTTTATTTGTGTGTTTTCATTGAATTACAATTATTTTCAGTGTACTTTATAGAGTTTTCTTGCATTGGCTTCATTCCACTGATGCTGTTTTTTTTTACTACTTTACAGTTAAATATGGCCAAGAAAAAAGAACGGTTTCTGCAAGGTTTTATGGAAGGTCCTTTAAAATTTAAGCCTACATACAAATTTGATCTGAACTCAGATGTGTATGATACAAGGTAAAATTAGAGGTGATGTAGACCTCTGAAAATAATATACATAATTACTTTTGTTGTTACTCATTTATATCTTTTATTTCTAGATGGAAGAAGTCACTGTTTGGATTTAAGTAAGAGTAAAGCATTTTGTATCACTAAACCTAGTTGTAGCGGTTACTAACATATGAAAATCTATAGAATATTGACATATTCAAACATTCACTGTATTTCCCATGTAGATTCTGTAAATAAATCATATTAGACATACATGTTTAGCACTGGCATAGATGGAAATTTAATGTTGGTTTAATACATACAGCATTGTCTTTTTTGTTATCTAGTAGTAGTCTTGTACCATGCCATTGATTAATGCAAAAAGTTTGGTGTTTAAGTGATACCCTTTATTGTCTAACTTCAAACAGACCTGCACTGTATCTGAGCACGACAGACCAAAATGAATGTTTCGGTTTGCCCCAGGAATACAGTATTTTTTCATTTTTGTTGTCATTGAAACTAAATACAATGACTTGATATGTC
Organism: Staurois parvus; assembly: GCF_062004578.1. Taxonomy (NCBI): domain Eukaryota; kingdom Metazoa; phylum Chordata; class Amphibia; order Anura; family Ranidae; genus Staurois; species Staurois parvus. The sequence goes on from NW_028317825.1 coordinate 11,490,850, forward strand.
CTTAGGGAAGTGTAGTTTCTCCACAGAGCAGAGAGGAGACTTGTCCATGGTTCTAAATGTAGCTGCATAAACACCATCTTTTCACCATGCTTGAGTCTCAGTTCCATTTACTTTGTCCTTTTTTTTTTTTTAAGTCATCTGATCTGTAGGAAATTGCTAGGTATTTGAGCTAATATTTACTACCTTTTTATTAAATGACAGGTTTTTTTTTATTAAGATTTATGTTTTTACCCCAGGACTTATTTATAGCTGGCAGCAGTTAAAAGGGAAATGCTGTTATGTATTAAATTAGCAGAATATGTCATGGACCTTTTAAGGTGACGATATATATACATTCTAAACATTTACTATGTTTCCATTAAGAAAACCCTGGCATGAAACCATACTCATTGCATTACTCTGTTTACGTCCTGCGAGTGCTGCTCAAATCAAGGTGATTTCATGCTCTGAGCTCAGTGGATTTCTTAGTACAGGTCAATGGAAGAGAATGTATCAGATGTAGGGGAGACTAGAAATATTTACTGGGTACAGCATGACTGTGACATGTAGTAAGCAAGGATGAAATGCTAGGCTCTTATTAGCATCCTCTACTTTCTCAATACATTGCTATGAAAACTACATCAAAAAGTGTTCAACAGTGCTCACCATGTATCATTTCCATGCTGCATTGAGGAGGGATTATCTCACCAGACTCCTGGATAAGCAAGCTAGATCAAACAGGAGGTTATGACCTGCATCCATTCTGTTCAAAACCAAGTATTCTGTATTGGGTGGAGTTGTTCTTCATAATATACCGATCAGCCATGGCTTTATGACTATCCACCTAATAATGAGTAGGTCCCCCTTTTGTCGCAGGCATGGACTACACCAGACCGCTGACGGAATACTGTACTATCTGGCACTAAGCAGTCAGTGGCAGATGTTTTAAGAACTGTAAATTGCGAGGTGAGTTCTCCATGGATCAGACTTTTTCCAGCACATCCCACAGATGCTCAATGGATTGAGATCTGGAGAATTTGGAGACCAAGTAAACACTTGCTGTTTTGTTCCTCTAACCATTCTTGAAGTGTAGACTGCAGGCCACATTATCCTGCTTAAAGAGGCATCTGCCATCAGGGATTACTGTTTCCATGAAGTTGTGTACTTGGTCAGTAAACATGTTTAGGTAGGTGGTACATGTCAAGTAACATCCATATGAATGGCAGATCTCATGGTTTCCCAACAGAACAAGGCATCACATTTCCTGTTAGCTTGCCTTCTTCTTACAGTTGTGACCAAAATTATTCAACCCCCACTGAAATTGAGTGTTTTGGCCAGTTTGACATTGCTTTTGATCATTCAGTCATCTTGCTTACATTTACATTAAAGAGGCACTTGTAGGTCAGACAAATATAACATAACAGTTATAATGAAATAACCACAAATGTCTTTTCTGTGCTCACAGCATTATCAGTTTTATTCAACCCCCAAGTGACATTCAATCTTAGTACTTAGTACAGCATCCTTTTACAGTTATAACAGCTTTTAAACGTGAAGCATAGCTTGACACAAGTGTCTTGCAGCGATCTACGGGTATCTTCGCCCATTCTTCATGGGCAAAGGCCTCCAGTTCAGTCACATTCTTAGGCTTGCGCACTGCAACTGCTTTCTTTAAGTCCCACCAGAGGTTCTCAATCGGATTTAAGTCTGGTGACTGCGATGGCCACTCCAAAATGTTCCAGCCTTTCCTCTGCAACCATGCTCTAGTGGACTTGGAGGTATGCTTGGGATCATTGTCCTGTTGAAAGGTCCAACGTCTCCCAAGCCTCAGGTGTGTGACGGACTGCATCACGTTTCCATCCAATATCTCCTGGTACTGAAGAGAATTCATGGTACCTTGCACACGCTGAAGCTTCCCTGTACCTGCAGAAGCAAAACAGCCCCAAAGCATGATTGACCCTCCACCATGCTTCACAGTAGGCAAGGTGTTCTTTTCATCATAGGCCTTGTTCTTCCTCCTCCAAACATAGCGTTGATCCATGGGCCCAAACAGTTCTAATTTTGTTTCATCAGTCCACAGAACACTATCCCACAACTTTTGTGGTTTGTCCACATGGCTTTTGGCATACTGCAGTCGACTCTTCTTATTCTTTGGAGACAGCAAGGGGGTACGCCTGGGAGTTCTGGCACGGAGGCCTTCATTACGCAGTGTGCGTCTTATTGTCTGGGCTGAAACTTCTGTACCCACATCTGACAAATCTTTTCTCAGTTCCTCAGCAGTCACACGGGGACTTCTCTCCACTCTACGCTTCAGGTAGCGCACAGCAGTCGAAGTCAGCATCTTCTTTCTGCCACGACCAGGTAGCGTTTCAACAGTGCCCTTTGCCTTGAATTTGCGAATGATGCTTCCTAAGGTGTCTCTTGGTATGTTTAACATCTTTGCAATCTTCTTATAGCCATTGCCCTTCCTGTGAAGAGAAATCACCTCTTCTCTTGTCTTCCTGGACCATTCTCTTGCCTTCACCATGTTTGTAACCACACCAGTAAATGTCTAGAAGGAGCTGAGTATCACAGTCATTTTAAAGCTGCCTAATTGGTGCTTATTATGCTTGATTGCTGCTCGGTGACATCCACAGGTGTTTTCAATACCTGATGGAAAGCACCTGTATGAACCTCTGTTCTTCAGAGTGGTAGTCTTTAAGGGGTTGAATAATTGTGGCAATGAAGAAACCACATAAGAACCATTTACTACTGTATTACATAAACAATTGATGTCATTTTAGTTGCATTTGGGTAGTTACAACGTCCTTGTAGGATTTGATTCTGAATACAATTCCAAATGTACACTATAGTCCCTAAACCCCTTTACAGCATTGGGGGTTGAATAATTTTGGTCACAACTGTATAATGTATCCTGGTGCCATCTTTTCCCTAAGTAAACGACATATATGCACCCGGCCATCGTGATGTAAAATACAAAGTGATTCATCAGTCCAGGCCTCCTTCTTATGCTTTTCAGTCAAGTTCTGATGCTTTTGTGCTCATTGTAGGCGCTTTTGGCTGTTAACACGGATCAGAATGGACAACATGACGGTCTGCAGCCCCATACACAACAAACTGCAATGCCCATTTTTCTGCTTTCAGTACATCTACTTCAGGAACAGCATGTTTACTGGTTGCTTAATATATCCCACTTACTTGTAGATGCTATTGTAACGTGATAATCAGTGTTATTCACTTAGTCATTGGTCATAAAGTTATGGCTGAACGGTGTAAATGCCATAGAGCAGGAGTAATGGTGGTAGATTTTCATGCCAGAACTTAATGGGAAGTGAGGACAGGTAAATGCATGTCTGATATGCTTGTATGTGGTTAAACTGATCAGGCCCTGCCTTCTTTAACATGCAGTCTTGTACCATGGGCAGCTGCCTGTTTACCTCCCATTTGTTTTTCCAAACATATCCTTATCGCTATTTAAAACTAACCCACTATTTGTGTGTTTCTAGGGTAAGGTTTGATTATTATACAGTTGATTTGACTGATAAAGTATTTTCACAGGCTGGTATCAGAGCCCTCTACCCCAATCACACAGTGAGGCCAATAAGACTATGATACAAAGTTGTTATTGGCTATACATGACTCTATTTAGAAGTGATACAATCAATTACAGTGATAGTGTAGTAGCTTGTCTTTATAAGCATGTTCCTGACTGCCCACAAAAGTAGCATACCCCAGAAGTCGATCCGGCTATACCTCCATGATCATAGGGCATGTCTTCAAATCACATTAACCAGAATGCTGTTTGCATTGTTTAGGCTGCTGCTGCTACGGTGCTCAGACAGTGCTGGGAACACCACAAATAACATATGCATGTTTTTTTGCATCGAGCAATAAAAAAGCACTTCCAGACATCAGAAATGCCAATCATCACACATATAGATCTCTGTGGTCACTGTGGAATAATCCCTATTTATGAGTTCAAAAGGGAGCAGTCCCTGTATCTTGCATTGTCTGCATTCAGGCTGTGGCTAAATCAGGGATAAATATTACAGCATTTTGAGTAGGCAAGCCATAGATGAATCCATTTTCTTTCCTTCCGCCATAGAAAATTGCTCGATTTCCCCACAACACAGTCAGTCAGGGGGGCTTCATGGCTGGTAGAACATAATGGTTACTGCTAGCGGTCGTAGCCACAGATGGTAATCACATGCTAAAAATACGACATGCTGGTTGTACTGAAATCGATCAATGGATCGACTTGGGTACAATCAGCCTGCCCAAGGGTTGATCGAATCGTAGCCGATACCTGCTGAGATGCGATCTGTCTATGGCCGGCTTTAGTATGGGCAGATCTCTTAGCAGGATTTATTGCAAATCTAAATGATAACTCCTGACTAATTTATGTGGCACATGTCATTTCTTTCATTTCATAAACAATACTGTTTGCAAGCCTAGACCTTTTAAAAGACAAGTTTGGAATTTTTTTTTTTTTTTTGTAATTATACATACCTAGGTTAATCGATGCTGCACTTGCCCCCCCCCCCCCCCAGCTCTTAGGCTAAGAACTGAGAAATCAGACACTGCTGATCGTTCAGTTCTCCCTGCCGCTCTGAGCTGAGACTGTCAGTCACCGCTGTCTGTTCTGTTACAATTGAACGCTGGGCTGTGTTGGTGGTGGGAGCTGCTTGCTCAGGCTCTTGTTGGATTGCTGAGAGCCTGAGCCAGGTGTCGGTCCAGGCTCGTGGGTGGATCCGAACTATATGGTCGCAATCTTTCCCCAGCCTGGACCAGCTGATTGGTGTCAGCCGACTGCGGACTTTAGCCTACTGTAGGCTGAAAACTGGTCACAGGAGTGCAGAATGAACTGCACTCCTATGATCCACAGGATAGGTAAAGCCAAACCAGCTTTGGCTGTACTTCTCCTTTAACCTCCTTAGCGGTTTTCCCGAGTGTAGCTCGGGGTAAAATGTCAGTACCAAGAGCGGTAACCCCGAGCTACACTCGGGTTTACCCTGCGGCGTTGCTCAGGGGGTCCCTGCAGCACTTACCTTGTCCTTCGCTCCCGCGATGTGTCCCCTGTAGTGCCCCGGCCATCTCCTCCGGCCGATGCCGGCATCCGGCTTCCGTGTTCCAGTCCCTGTGACGTCAGGACATACGGGCGCCGGAACCGGCGGGAAATTTGAAATTTTTTAAAAATGTCATTTTTGCTGTTTCAATGCATTTCACATATATTTTGTCCCTACTGCTTTGTCCAGTGCCCTGCCTGCATTTTGACTGTTCTTTCTGCCTGGAAACTTAGAAAAGTCCATGGCGTCCAAAAACGTCCCTTTACGGCAAAAGCGGTTTTAGAACAGCGATAGTAAATCAGAACCACTTGCAGAAACGAGTGATAATGATTCGTGGGGAAATTCGTCATCAGACACTGAAAACGATTTTGCGACTTTGCTCAGCGATGTGCGAATTTGCCTCTGTATTTCAAATTTCAGTGTTTTTGGTTTGATTATAATATTGAATTAAATTTATTATATTATTTTTTATGATTATTTATTAAATTCTAATTTATGATTTCGTGTTTCAAGTTTTATCATATCCGGAATGTTTACTAGACTCTTGTTCGGACAGATTTTTAGTGAGTTATTCCTAAAAATTACAGGCCTACAATAAAAAACTACATGTTTCCATGCAAAAAAATGGTACCGCTTTCAGCACAAAAAATTGGAACGAATCATACCGTCAAGGAGGTTAAGGCAACCTGTTATTTTGTTAACATATAAAATAAACAAATTCGTGCAGCTCCTTCCTATTAGTCCTCATGCACACTGGATGTTTTTACAGCGGCTGTGTTTGGTTTTGACGCTTTTTTCCGCAGCCAGTAAACTCCCCAGCATGTTATCCTATGTGTCCATGCACACACAGACTGTAATCAACATTTTTTGGCTGAAAAAAACCCCAAGGACTAGTGGGTTTCTAGAGGAGTTTTTTAGCTGTAAAAACACCCCAATGCTGAAAAACACAGTAAAACGCTGCAAAGCAGCATTTGTGGAGGGTTTTTTGACCAAAAAAAAAATGTCTTTTGGTTAAAAAAAACTGATAAAAAACACAAACATGGGAAAACACTGCTAATGCAAAAACGCTGAAAAACTCTCGTTTTTAACGTGATTTTACATAGCGAACGTTACCAGCGTTATTAAAACGCCCAGTGTGCATGGAGCCTTAATATACACCACTTACAATCCTAATCCCAAACCTAAAAATTCATAAATATACACAAATTGACAAAAAGAGCATGTGCAAAATAGTGAATATATAAAGTCCCATATATCTTGATACTCCTTTGCTCTTTCACCACTTCATAACGTCATGAGGCATAAACCAGTGTTCCTCCACCAATACCCAGATTGAGCTCTCCCCTGGAGCTTTTTGACCTCACATTATACAATGCTTTGGTCACACCATGCTTGTGTCCTCTCAAAGAGTCTGGATAGAATGAGGCTTCCCCTGGTGACACTCCTTGTCCCACCGCAGACTTAGTCTTGTGTCTCCTTCTCCTCCTCCTTCCAATGGTCCATTTAAAAAAACGGAATAGGCTATATTGAATATGGCCAAAATTGTAGCTTTTCAAATATGTCAATATATTTGGGAAAAATATATATTTTTTAAAATCTATTTCAAATATATTTTTCTTCCATATGTTGTGGATCTGTATGTGTTAATAAAATTTTATTTTGCCACTATCCCCTTAAAACATAAAGAATGCCATTTCTGGATGTTAAGGAGTAGTGGTTGCCTGCTGGAAGGTGTTAGGAGTGGACTACTACATAGACTCTGGCAGCAGCACATATATATTTTTCTAAGATTTTTTTTTATTTTTAGCTGCACAGGGGTGATATTGCACTTTAGGATCTCTTTGCTACTACTTACTTGAACCTAGTTTAAAATGTGTCACTGCATAATGTTTATTTTCCCTACGCTATTGTATTGCACTTCTTCAAATTAAAAATGTAAAAAAAAAACCAAAAACGGAATAGGCTGAAATAGTGCTTTATCGTTTATAACACTTCATTTAAAATAAGATAAAATATGCCACTCACAAGATATTGGTGCTAGATTGCACCAGATATAAACCGCATAACCGCAATACACTTCCTCCGTAGTCCTTCTTCTGATCTCGTGTTGCGCCGTGACGTCAGCTAGCCCCTCCCCATTTTTCGCTTGGTTGCTCGCAGGATTATCATACACAATATTACAAACATATATATTATTGCTGAAGGGCAAAGTTTGCAAATACTTGTCTTACAAATCATTTTGTGAGCAGTTGGGGAGCATCCCACAATTTGTGCCCAGATGAGCCTGAGCTCTGCCATAACTAAAGACCATCTGACAATTTAAAAAAAAAAAAAAAAAGTACTGTTATTTCCTGCCGGTGCACTGGTATTTGCTTGTATGAGGGCCACAGCTCCAGGTTGTATCTAAATTCCATGTCTATGAGGAGCATGAAAAAGCAATGCATGGTGGTTCTGATCTCCGTTTACGATCATGAAAAAAATCTTCAATTGTTCAGTTTATGACTGAGTGCCACTAGTATTAAATTGTCATCAACGTGTTTGGATTGATCATGGTTTGTCTAGACACCTTGATGTATCCTGAACAATGTGTTTTATTTTCTAGTGGGAAAAAACGAAAACCAGCCTGGACAGATCGCATTCTTTGGAAGTTAAAGGAGGTTTCAGAAAGTGAACAAGAAGAATCTGCTGGCTCTGAATTTGAGCATATCTTAAAAGTTCATTTAGAAAAATATACAAGCCACATGAGCTACGGTATCAGTGACCACAAACCAGTGACAGGCACTTTCACTTTGCAGGTAATTAACAGGAACCATTTTTTCTATATTGGCCAATGTTATTGAATGTTAACTGGTAGCTACAAATGAAAAGTCAGACATTGTCCACAATCTCCTGCCCCTATCACTCTCCAATGTGACTTTAAATATTACCAATTTTCTCCTGTCCTTTCTTTATATGTAAAAAGTAATGTTTTTACCCTTACATGCAGCGTTTAATTTGTAACATAGTCATTAACTGCACTATTAAATGCAGCTAGAAAAAGTACCTAAACCTGCACTCAGACTGGGGGACATAGACAGTCTGATATGCTGTAATGAACACATTCCACATGTTGACAGGAGAAGTGAGTAGAGGGATAAACTCACAAATATTCTGCAACTCCTTCACTGTCCAGAAAGGCCTGAGAGCAGGGAGGTCACCAACCTTGTTTTTTTCTACCTAGCAGAGCTGTGTAAATCTCAAGCATGGATGGACATGAATACAAATGTGTTTTTTTTTTTTTTTTTGGCAGTAAAAATGCTCCCATATTTGTTTCTTAGCTGAGCATTCCATTATTGGTGAAAAGCAGGTCTATGATTTTACTGAACAGCCAAAGGCAGATTTCAAATGGAAATGAGGATTTTTTTTTTTACAGGAAAAACTGGGTATTTGGAGGAATCTGTCAAAGCTAGAAGAAAGCAAATGCATTTATATTGCATTGATCACTGAACGCTTAAAATCTGCTACTAAAACCAGCTATAGATTTATTTTGCTACTTTTTGGTTTGACCTTTTGAAATTGAATTTGTCAGCAGTCCTTTTCTTTATACTTTGCATGTGTTTAGGGGACAACTTAGGCCTGGTGCACACATTAAGTTGTGTTTTTTTTTTTTTTTTTTGTGTTTTTTTAAATCCAGTGGGCTGAATGGAAAAAAAAACTGAGGGATCACTGTACTAAACAAGTGATGTCAATACAGCGATCTCTCCTACTGTGCCTTTGTGTTCTGACAGGGGGACTACCCCCTTGCCAGCTAAAGCCAATGGCTACAAGCACTGATTTCAGCATGTCTCTTTGACAGAAGCCAGTCCTTAGACCGGCTTCTTTTGAAAAGACGGTTGTACACTTGCTCTGAATATCAGCTGGTTCCTGCTGTACCGGCCAATATTCAGACCATGTGCACCCAGCTTTAGCTGAAAGGGAAACTTATTTATCTTTTACACTTGACTTTTACAGATGAGGCCTCTTGTTCTTGAACCTCCAGTGACTCTGAGAGCGGAGGGAGAATGGAATGCTGACCACGACTCTCTCATTAGCTATTCTGTGAGCAAGGATTTTCCCAGTAGCACCTGGGATTGGATTGGTCTTTACAGGGTATGTAAGAAAAATGTTTTAGAATTTTGAAATTGAGTACATGTACAAATAATCATATTTACAGATGTTGGATTTCAATACACCTTGACAAGGTAAAGATGTTCTCCAAGCTGCGCTGGGACCGGTGAGTTGGGTTGGTTTGGGATAATTCACCCCCTTTCTTCCCCAGGCCAATTTTGCGCTGTCACACTTTGAATGCCAATTACTCATGCAGCGCTGTACCTAAAATAAAATTTTCTATCATTTTTTTAAACCGATTTCTTCTAGTGATACTTAATTATCACTATATAAAAAACATGTAGTGCAGCACTAAAGTAATATTTGTAATATACAATATGAATGGTCACTATACGTAAAAAATGATTACGGCATGTGAATATGGATAATGTCCATGTAACCATCTATACGGAAGAGTGGTAAATGTCCCCACAATAGTGAAAATTATTCCAAAATTAAATTCAACAGGTGTATCGATAGGTGACTTCTCTTAATCCCAGTGAGAACTGTAATCCGGTGACGTGTGGGAAGAAATGATAAGATTGCACACTCACCAGAGGCGCAATATAAATGCACATTTAAGTCAGATATGCCCGATGTCCCCTCTGTTCTGGGAAAGGTGCAGCCTGGAATGGACTGCCACTTCTATAACTTCTAGAGGTCCCCTTAAGGTCTGTGGTGAGGGTCTGCAACAGGTGTCTCTCCTCTGGGCCCTGGGATGGTCACCTTGGGTTCCTGGGGGATTACGTGCAGAGGCGCAATATAAATGCGCATTTAAGTCAGATATGCCAGAGGTCCCCTCTTGGTGATGTTAGTTGTAAGATTGAAAAGAATACGAGAACTCACTAGAGGAATTCTTCATGAAGTTGGGAAAAACACAAAGCCATTCTGGATCTGACAAGCACAGACAAGCTATCTTCACGGCCATACAAGAACGTACAGATCAGGAAGCTACGATCTGATAGGGCTGATTCCTATCAGATCGTAGCTTCCTGATCTGTATTACAAATATTATTTTAGCGCTGCACTACATGTTTTTATATAGTGATAATTAAGTATCACCAAAAGAAATCGGTTTTATAGAAGGTTATATGGTTTCCCTGTTAGTGTTCTAGCCGCTTTTTCAATTTTAAGCACTCGCTGAACCTGAATTTTTACATTCACTTAATTATCACTGTTTTTCTCTCTAATTTATTTTTGTTTTAACATTTTTCATATAAATAATCTACCTTCATAAATTTAGGCCATAATGTATTCTGCTACATTTCTTTGGTTAAAAATAACCCAAATCCGTGTACAATATTTAGTACTGATGGCCCATTTTAATTTCTTAAGTCCTTTAAATGCCAGGACAGTACAAAAGACCCCTTTTTAGAGAGTATACAGTCCAAGGTATTTAGTAAGAGGCATGGTGAGTTTTTTGACGTTGTGATTTCTTTTTTTGTCACAATTTTCTTTTCACATACAGTTACCAGAACACTACAGCATTGTGTATGACTGCTGTGGTGGTAATCGGGGATACTGACTGGTGACAGTATGGACACAGCAGGTGACAGATTGCGCCACAGTGTGGCCCGTGACTGGAAGGACGTCATATGTTGACCACCCCGGATGGGAGAGCTCCTGCTCTCGGCCATCATTTAACTATAGGCTGGGCAGGAAGTGGTTAAGCTCAGGTCTGGTTTTACTTTAAAGGGTTAGTTAATGTTTTCATCTTTTCTGAAAAAGTTAACTAACACTCTGCATCCTCCACACCTCCCAGTCCCCGCTGTACTTGCCTCCATGGGTGATTAGCTCTTCTTCTCTCTATGTCTGTAGGGCTGCTAGGACAGATCAGAGAGATTCTGATTGCTCAACCCCCCACTTGACCATGACCACTTTGACTGGGGGTCTGCAACCAGTAGATCTCAGCCAGGTGAGCGGTAGATCGTGGTCTGGGCTTGCTGACACCCCATCTCAGAGCATCAAACAGAGTGCAACACAGAGAGACTACTTGAAAAGTTGCAGCTGTAGTAGGGAGCAGGAGCCTCTGCAGTGCTGGCTCCTGTCCCATGCGGAGTGATACCAACTCCACTTCTTATCTCGGCTAGCTGTCTCCAAAGTGGTGTCAGGAGCAGGAAAGAAGAGATTGTGAGGTCAGTGTGAAGCAATACACTGGGCATAATAATATAGGGCTGCTTTCACACTGATGTGCTACGGTTTACCTACACCGTGGCTTTCCTGCGGGTTTGCTGGGCTTAGCCATAGACTTCTATTATATCCTGCGGGTTTGGTGCACCTTTTTGAAAGCACACCAAAACTCCTGAACACAGGAGTTTTGTTGTGGATTTAGAAAGTGCGCCACACCTGCAGGATATAATACAAGGTGGTATCAAAAAGTTTCAAGACTAGTTTTGTGACACACCAACAGATGGCAGCTCGCACAGTCACAAGGAGCACCGACCTTCATAAGTGAGTTTGCTAAAAGACATTGTCCTGTCTACATCAGGAGCTGTGCAACTGGTGCTATTCTGATCACGTGTGTTACCACATGTGCTATACAATCATGGACAGCAAGTTAGAACAAATGGCAAACATGAAGTTCTACGTGAAACTGGGCAGATCTGCCACTTTGACATGATTCGGCAAGTTTACAGTAATGCTGCAATGAGTTGTTCAAGAAGTTTTGAGTGGCACATGCACTTCAAGAGCAGAAGAATATCCTGGAAGATGAGAGATCAGGGAGACCTTCAACGAGCTCAGCACACTAAAATGTCCTCTTCCCGAAGATGAAGATCCAGCTCAAAGGTCACCATTTTGACAACATTGCGGAAATACATCAATTTTCCCAGCGATCCAAGTGTGTTTTTACAGGTGATGAAGAGGCGATATGTTGCCTCCCCACCACCTGATTTAAACCCATGTTTGCTATGCAAAGCACACGATTGCGACACGGTAGTACGGCAATTAGAGGTTTAAATCAGATGTAGGTAGGTGACACTGGTGATCTTTGATTTCTTCGATGATGCTCAGGTAGATCTCCACCTCTTTAAGGTTGCCTACCCCTGACTTTGACCAATTAGAATCACTCTGATCCGTGATCCACCCAAGAAACCCTATAGAAAGAAGGGAAAGAAGAGTGAGGTTTCAAATTCCTGGACCGATACAGGCACAGTTATTCAACCATGGTGGTAAGTGCAGTGGGGGATCTGGGGGGGAGGGTGTTTTAAGGTGAATACACACTTCAACAGATTAAACAGCTAGTTATTGGCAACCTAATGATGAAGTTGAAAGAAAGATACACAACCCATCAAGGTAGAAATCCAATCTGATGTGTCACTTTGCGTAGGTACAAATGTCTGAATTTTGAAGTTAAGAATCAAGGTGTTATGCAATGCATGAGTGTATGTGCATACATTTAGCTTTGTGTGCAGAGCCTTGTGTTGCCAGTGACTGATCCTTTCCTGCTCTCTATGGAGGTAATCATTTTATTTGGCATTCACTACATTGTATGTTACCCTTGTCAGTGAGAAAATTTGTGTCCGGCTGCCCTGGTCCTCGTGATGGTAAAAATTGCTTGAGAAACTACAAACCTAGGCCTATCCAAGAGTTACTTGCCTGGTTGTGAACTGAAAAACCAGGAATATGCGTAGTAATAATAAAAGACATATGCGTTTTGGGTTTTCATCTCTCTCCTCAATGTCTTAAAATAGTTTTGCAACTTTTTTCAAAGCAAAATTTCTGTAGCGGATTTTGTAGTTAAACTATTTTTTTATTTAACTAGGTTGGATTTCGACATACAAATGATTATGTCACTTACGCCTGGGTTAAAGATGATGAAATCTCCTTTAGCAAAGATTGTAACCAGGTGAGAGTATTTCGTTGAATGTTGTACTTTGTATATTTTCACATATAGTTCACATCTTGGTAAGTGTGGAAACATCAGTCACTGTTGTCTCCTTATTCAGCTGACCTTTTATTCTAAAGTCCCTCACCTTGTAGTTCAGAGTCCTGTTCTCCTGCAGATTTCACTTTATCACAAATCCCCAAAACAAGGGCTTTATTATTTTAGAATAGTGATTGGAGCCATGCACATAGACTCAGCAGAAGCCCTCCTTGCCCAAGACCTTTAAATAATCAACTTTGAAGCTTTGTTCAAGGGACCTTATGAAGGCCTTTTCATTTCGCTGTCAAATTCCTTTTCACAGCTGGAATCCCACTCACCAGAAAACCTCAGTTATGCATTGAAAACATTTTTGGAGAACTTCAAATTTCACTTAAGATCTAAAGAGTGATGTTATAGAGAACTGTATAATTTCAAATCATATGACAACTGGATTTTACAATGTAGCATTTGTCTTTTCTCACTAAACAAAGTATAGTATAAAAGAGTGCAGGCTTTATTACCACAAGAAGACTGGTTGTTTAAAGGAACATGCCTATAAAACCATGACCTTTTTACTATGCTGAACTTGTCCTTGTAATATAAAATGTAATATTTTTAGTTGACCATGAAGAAATAATAAATATTACACAGGGGCCATCCAATTTTAATTTACTAGTGTGCTCAAAACTCATTAAATAAACATATACATATATATTGAGTGCTGTGTGGTTATCCTGTAAGTATTGTGGGATCATTTAAATGGTATCTAAACTGGAGAATAAAAATGTTATATATTGCAGCTTACCAGTCTTTGGATATCATGGCTGCATTCATTTCTATTCTTCAGGTTAAGAACATTTTCAGCAAGTACAGAAAAGACATGCTTATCAAGAATTTCTGTGCCATTGTCACTTCCTGCGAGCTGCACTAAAAGCACAATGTTATCTTCCTTATGTAAACTACTAATCTCTCCAACCCCATGTAATACAAAAAAATCTGGGCAGATGTTAGAAATCCTGCCTAAATGACAACCAAGGCTTCCTCCATAGAGGCAGTGTAGCAGTGAGCCATCTAGGAACAGGAAGTGTGTTATTTGGAAGTTTACCAGATGCAAATAAAACAAAAAAAGCTAGAAAAAAAGAACACTGATGTTTAGTTTTGGGTTTAGATACCCTTTAAGCAAAAGTCTATGTTGGAAAAAGATCCAGTAGTTCCATATTTTATTAGATGCGATTTTGAAATGTTCACCAGCATGAGTTTGCTTTCAAACAAAGTTGCATCCGAGATTTAGAAGGCAATTTACGTATGACTGATACACTTGTTCATTTTGTGATATTTATATTGTAAGCTCCACGAGCAGGGCCCTCATATTCCTTCTGTACTGGAATGTATTGTAATTGTAATGTCTCCCTTATATTGTAAAGCGCTGCGCAAACTGTTGGCGCTATATAAATCCTGTATAATAATAATACTAATAATATTCATGAGATTCTTTTAATTTCAGTGTTCATTTATCTTCTAGGTTTACATTAGCGCTGATGAGATTCCTCTTGATGGGGGTGAATTTGTTTTGTGCTACTCCTGTCACAATTTGCAGTGTTTGGCTGGTATTAGTGAGCCCTTTCAGGTACACAACTTAACTGTTTGTGGAAATCATCATACCTAATAATGTGTACATTGACCATTTCAGTAAAATGATGGGAAGAACACAGGGGAGGTGTAATGCAAAGCAGCCAATCAGCAGGCAGCTTTTTTTCAGCTGATGATTCATTTTGCTGACACACATTTATCTATTGTACTTTATTTAATCTATGTTTGTCCACATTTGCAGTCTGTGACGCTTCATCATTCCATTATATGTAAAACCATTACCTCCCTTACCATTTATTTATTTATTTTTTGAGGTCTATGAGATTAATCTGTACACAAAAGAACCTGTTGACTCACAGAACAAAATGATTGCTGGGATCTTCCTATAGTGACTATAAAGTGCATCTGCTTTAGATTCCCATCCACTACAGCTGAATGGCAGCTATTTTGAATGCCCCACACTCAGGCACTTTTTGTGATGGAGCTCACCTCCCCCCTCGCACACATTCCTGTTTGTCAAATGGTGGTTCAGGGTTAAAGAAAAGTGTGGAGCGGGAAAGTTCTGCCACTACCTGGAATAGTTGTAGGTCTTATTCAGCATGGCTGGCATTCAGCTATAGCAGATGTGAATGAGAGATGCTGCAGAGTCATAAAATGATAGATGTGCAGCAAAATTAAATGTGCACATGGGAAGCATGTTCTATTTTTTTTTTAGAATTTTCCACTAACTGTACTTTTTTTTTTAGTAGTAGATGTCATAGTATAACACATACCTGTTTGTACAAGCAAGTGAAATAACCTGTACTAAATGTACTGCCTGAACAGGAATGCAGGGGTTGTTTGCTATATACACCCCACAGACTTTCCTTAGGCAAGCCATACATGATACCCCCCATCCACACATTCAATGCAGATAGGGGAATCACTCCTACTGAGCTATTGTAGTCTGACAGCCTAAGCCTTCACCACTAGTAGGATACAATGAGCAGTGTTGCTGGCTATAGCCAGTGGCACTGATCTTTTGAGAAATCCCAACAAGCTACTTGTACACAATCATTTTTTTGGTTATCACAAGGGATGAACAACATCCCCTGTGGTATACTCTAGCAGTGACATGTCCTCTTTATGGAGAGATCTGGGGTCTGTGCTTTTCACAGGCTAGTACCGGTCCATTTACCTTACTCCAAAACCGGAAGTGAAAAAATGCTTGCTGCTTCTGTTTTCTTAGACCAAAGAGATGATTGTGGAAGTTCCAGACCTCGGTCATCTCTATGGTCAGGCTTCAGTTGCAGGCTCCCCAGTGGGACAGGAGAGCTCGGGAAGGCAGCGGGAGGGGGGCACCCCCTTCTGCTGCCTGTAAACGCGATCCAGCAGCTAATTAGCTGCTAGGATCACTTTTACATTAAAACCCATTGCCAGCTGCAAAAAAAAAGATGCCCATGATAATGCCTGTAGCTGTGGGCATAATCCTGGTATAATCCCTTCAACCTGGCAACATATGGGTACATCACTGAGGCTGAAGTGGTTCAAGGTGGTGTTTTTCACCCTTAAAGTCACATTTTTATTTGGCCTTTTTCTTTGTTTCTCTGCAATTTACAGGAATGTGGTGTTGACTCTATCCACCAAAATACCTTATGTGTGTGTGTGTGTACACACACACACAGTGAGGAACAGAAGTAGTGTAACACCCTGCGATTTTGCAAGTTCTCCCACTTAAAAATCATGGAGGGGTCTGAAATTCACATTGTAGGTGCATTCCCACTCTGAGAGAAAGAATTGGAAAAAAAAAAAAAATCAGGAAATTACATTGTGTTATTTTTAAAGAATTTATTTGTCTTGCACTGCTGAACATAAGTATTTGAACATCTGAGAAAATCAGTGTTAATATTTGGTACAGAAGCCTTTGTTTGCAATTACAGAGATCAAACGTTTCCTGTAGTTCTTGACCAGGTTTGCACACACTGCAACAGGGATTTTGGCCCACTCCTCCACAGAGATCTCCTCTAGATCTGTCAGGTTTCGGGGGTGTCGCTGAGCAACACGGAGTTTCAGCTCCCTCCAAAGATGTTCTATTGGATTTAGGTCTGGAGATTGGCTAGGCCACTCCAGAACCTTGATATGCTTCTTATGGAGCCACTCCTTGGTTATCCTGGCTGTGTGCTTCGGGTCGTTGTCATGTTTGAGGACCCAGCCACGACCCATCTTCAGTGCTCTGACTGAGGGAAGGAGGTTGTTGCTCAAAATCTCACAATAAATGGCCCCATTCATCCTCTCCTTAATACAGTGCAGTCGTCCTGTCCCCTTCACAGAAAAGCACCCCCAAAGCATGATGTTACCACCCCCATGCTTCACAGTAGGGATGGTGTTCTTGAGATGAAACTCATCCTTCTTTTTCCTCCAAAGACGATGAGTGAAGTTTAGACCAAAAAGTTCTACTTTGGTCTCATCTGACCACATGACTTTCTCCCATGCCTCCTCTGGATCATCCAGATGGTCATTGGCAAACTTCAGACGGGCCTGGACATGTGATGACTTGAGCAGGGGAACCTTCCGTGCAATGCATGATTTGAAACCATGACGGTGTAGTGTTCTACCGACAGTGACGTTTGAAACTGTGGTCCCAGCTCTCTTCATGTCATTGTCCAGCTCCTTCCTTGTAGTTCTGGGCTGATTCCTCACCTTTCTTATCATCAGTGATACCCCACGAGGTGAGATCTTGCATGGAGCCCCAGTCCGAGGGAGACTGACAGTCGTCTTTAGCCTCTTCCATTTTCTAACAATTGCTCCAACAGTTGATCTATTTTCACCAAGCTGCTTGGAAATTGCCCCATAGCCCTTTCCAGCCTTGTGGAGGTCCACAATTTTGTCTCTGGTGTCTTTTGACAGCTCTTTCGTCTTGCCCATGGTAGTAGTTGGCGTCTGACTGACTGTGGGGTGGACAGGTGTCTTTAACCTCCCTGGCGGTATGATTATTTCAGATTTTTGGTGCTGAAAGCGGTACCATTTTTTTGCATGGAAATATGTATTTTTTTTATTGTAGGCTGTAATTTTTAGGAAAAACTCACTGAAATCTGTCCGAACAAGAGTCTAGTAAACATCCCGGGTATGATAAAATTTGAAACACAAAATCATAAATTATAATTTAATAAATAATCATAAAAATAATAAAAAATTTAATTCAATAATATAATCAAACCAAAAACACTGAAATGTGAAATAGAGCGCCAAGTTCGCACATTGCTGAGCTCAGTCGCAAAATCGGTTTCAGTTTCTGATGACGAATTTCCCCCACGAATCATTATCACTCAATTCTGTAAGTGGTTCTGATTTACTATCGCTGTTCTCTAGCTGGTCTAAACCGCTTTTGACCTAAAGGGACACTTTTTGGACGCCATGGACATTTCTCAGTTTCCAGGCAGAAAGAACAGACAAAATGCAGGCAGGGCGCAGGACAAAGCACTAGGGACAAAATGTATGTGAAATTGGTTGAAACAGCAATGTTTTACTGTGTAAAATGAAAAAAAAAAAAAAAGACATTTTTTAAAATTTTTAAATTTCCCGCCGGCGGCGGCGCCCGTACGTCCCGACGTCACAGGGACAGGACACAGAAGCCGGATGCCGGCATCGGCCGGAGGAGATGGCCGGGGACGCTGCAGGGGACACATCGTGGGATCGCAGGGTAAGGTAAGTGAAGAACACATGCCGGAGCAGCGCCGCATGGTATTCCCGAGTGTAGCTCGGGGTTACCGCTTTTGGTACTGAAATGTTACCCCGAGCTACACTCGGGAATACCGCCAAGGAGGTTAAAGAGCTCAGACAGGTGCTACTAAGTTAGATTGAGTGGAGTAGAGGTGGACTTTTTAAAGGCACAGTAACAGGTCCTTGAGAGCCAGAATTCTTGCTGTTTCTTAGGTGTTCAAATACTTATGTTCAGCAGTGCAAGACAAATAAATTCTTTAAAAATCATACAATGTGATTGCCTGAATTTTTTTTTTTTTTAATTCTGTCTCTCAGAGTGGGAATGCACCTACAATGTGAATTGCAGACCCCTCCATGATTTCTAAGTGGGAGAACTTGCAAAATCGCAGGGTGTTCAAATACTTCTGTTCCTCACTGTGTGTGTGTGTATATATGTGTGTGTGTGTGCATATATATATATATATATATATATATATATATATATATATATATATATATATATAAGAACTGAAAATGTTGTATAGTCAACACAAACTATGGTCATTTTCTAAGTTGTCACAGATGCCTGCTGATCTAATTTCCAACTTTTGTATGTTTCTATTTCATATAGATCCAGCCTGGTCGGTCCTTACCGGGAAAAGATGGGTCGCAGGGAAGCACTGATGATTCCACCAAGTCAGACATGTTTATGGGTTCTGGGTTCTAGGGCTCCATTGACGTGTGGAGAAGTCCTGCCAGTAACATTTGTATATGGAGTCCACTTCTGCTTTGCAGTACTGTGGTGAGGTGCTGAAGTGGAGCAAGTGCTTTGCTGTAATCTCAGCAAAATGGCTGTTTACATCCTTAGAGGAAACAGAATGCATTTCTCTAACACTGGATGAAGTAGAACATATTTGGACTGTAACAAAATTAGTCTGGACTAGTTTCAGATTTTAAGAGCAAGACTTTATTTTGAGATTTTTATTCTTCTTTTAATTGATGAATGCTTGATGAGTGGACTGTTTAGCCTTATGCACCTTTAGCCTAAAGCCATATCATGCAACAACTAGCACCTGTTTCTTGAATCTTTGTGATAGCTGGATCACCGCAGTTAAAACTCTTTTTTGCTGATATTTTCCATTTTAGGTAACAAAGCAGTTACGTTTACAAACATGCATCTTGTTCTTATGGTTTACAGAGCATTTTATCATGGCACCCTTCTGTAAAATAGTAATTTATTTATAGAAAAACTTTGCTCATCAGTATTTCAAATCGGCACACCTGCAAGGTATCATTAATGTATGCCCAGTTTGTTTAAACTTCGCTTGTGCTGCAGTCAATGATACAGGAGCCAGATGTCCCTGAACCCTCATGGTGCTTTCAGGGAACTTTTTTTATTTTTGTTTATACAAGGCCGTGTATACACAGCATGGTTGGCAATATTGCCCTGCAAACCAGAACCTAAAACGCATTTGTTTTAAAACCAGCTGAGATAGGTGAAAAAAAATATTCCATTACCATGGAACGCACTACCCACAAAACTAACATTGCAGCATTTTTGCACTAGTACCATTAAAGCTGAACTCCAGGCAGCTATGAAAAAAAAACTACAGATTCAATTTTGCAGTAATTATAGAGTTCTTTAAGTGTATTTTTAAATATAGCCAGTATATAAAGTTTGTCTTTATATTAGCTTCCTGGAATGATCTGCACAGCAGGTTTTAGACTGGGGGAGGAAGAGGCAGTACCCTGAACCAGTCAGGTTGTGCTGGATTGCCCAGTGCAGTCAATGTAACTCCAGGAGCTTGCGGACATGAGTGTCGATATTCTCATTCTACTGATTCTCTTTTGTCCTTTCAGTAGGCTGGGGACAGCAAGGTGACTTAGTTGGCCATACACATATTGTTTTTATTTTCTTTCAGCTTGCAGACTGAAAAAAAAAAATGTCTAAAAGATTCCTCTATTCACGTTACACAGCGTAGATGGACACATCTACCACTGCAGGAGGAACACATCAAATTTCATACTGTGTGTGTGACCCTCAAAAGCTTTATTTCTTCGGGGTTGTAAGACTGGCAAAAAAAAATGCCAAATTCTTTTTCTGATAAAACCGATCACACACACAGGATATTCTTATTTGAAACAGCTGTTTGTTGGGAGTTTAGCTTTAAAATGGTAATGGATGCAGTTCACTAAGCTGTACAGGTTGATTATGACGTAATTATTATTTTTAGCAATGACGTTCATTGGCAGTTGAAAATACCGATTACATGGCTGGAAATAAAAAAAATTAAAAAAATGGCGAATTACACAAGCTTTATAGCTTAGTGAATTGAGCCTTAATTTTGTATTTACAATTAGCTATGTTGTGGGATAGTACACTCAGGTGTGTTGGCATCATATTGTAAAGTTCTGTGTGACATTTACTTAGCAGCTTCTGTGTACTGAACCATTTGTTTCAGTATACTGCTTTTGGCTGCCTGCTTGAGGGACACTTGACAGACATAGGAATTATATGTTGTGTGCCCCATTTTGAAATACAAAATACAGATGAAAGGTGTTTAGAATTTTGGGGTTCTACAGCTCTACAGAAACTGAGCCAGTCATGCTATGCAGATTGGAGATCCCCAGCGATCTGCGCTGTCACATTCAGTGATCAATGTGGGGAATGACTATTGCTAAACATTGTTTCATTAGTCTTATTGTGAGGCACGGACTTATTACACGGGGTGATGCTTAGTGTGTTTAGTCTCACTTACAGTAGATCTCCCAAGTCTTTCTCTCGCTCTATTTTATTTATTTATTTTTAACACCTTTGCCCTTTTTTACACAAAGAAAAGGGTACATCTTCTGTATATGTCCCCACTAGTATCTCACCTCTTTATATACAACTCCAACCTGAGTTGCGTCAGTTTTGCCACTTCCTGTTAAAGGTATTATAAAGATGTAATAAAATAAATCTATATGAATCGATTGGCATGGAGATATATATAATTCCATGAGCGATGGATAATTAAAAGATATCTGCTGTAGGTTTAGAAAAAAAAAGCATGCATTTGGAATAAAAAAAGCAACTGAAGTCACATTTTAAAGCAGCAGGGAAGTCACTCAGTACAGAACCTGGAAGCTGGTGGAGATCACTGTAATAGCAGGGATCCCACAGGTATGGTACATACATACTTACATTAGTCAAAGCTGAACCAATGTAATTATGTAAAAATTGCCATACCTAAACTTTCTAGATTTAATGCAGTTCAACAATGTATAAGACATGCCCCAGTACATATTTTATGCCCAGGGGTGGACTGACCATTTGGGAACTCAGGCACTGCCCAAGGGCCCGGGGTCAGTAGGGGGCCCCATGAGATGCCCCTGGTACCTTTCATAGACTTTTTCGGGTGTGGTTTGAGTGTGTGCAAGGACACAGGGGCCCCATGATCCCCTTTTTCCCGGGGCCCCATGAGTTGTCAGTCCACCCCTGTTTATGCCCCATTGTGCCCAAACACATACTTTACCTGTTCACCTCCCCCAGATTCAGGTTGCTCAGCACCACTTCCTTAATCTTCCAGGTAGAGGAGCGTGTGTTCGAGTGTTTATCATACGCAGTGCACTACAGCTCAGACACAGGGAGAAGGGAGGATTGGGGGTGGCTTGCTACTGTAGATACCTTTTTTTCTGTGGACATAAGGAAACGTATCCACAGTGCCAGTAGGAAGCTCGCACACAAATCTGGCCCCATGGGACCCTGTACGGGAATGTTGGCCACCTGAAAAAAAAGGAAGCAATGAAGGTAGCATTTTCAAAGATGTAAGGCAGCCATAGGTCTATAAAGACTAGCAAACATGATAAGTGCTGAAGTTTGCAGAACTATATGATTTTTGCATTTGAGCGTTTTAATAACACAATAAATATGTCACAACAATACTTTACAGATGTGTAGAAACTCACAACTGCCTTGAAGCTATTGCACTTTTATTTTGTTTTTATATATTTATATATATATATCTTATAAAACCACACAATGTGCCTACATTTTTACATAGTGTGATCATCATTTATACTTTGTATGAATCTATGTTGGAAAAATCTTTAGATTCCATAAAGGACCAAACGTTTGAGTGCCTTGCTTAACCCAGAGTATATTCTAGTTTTGGGGGTTATTGAAACTTGGAGAACAACCAATTTTTTAAATTTAGTGCGCTCCATGTGATTTTAAATGTGAGCCTTAAATTTTTTATCTACTTTGAGATGACCTGAAAGCAGCTTGATGGGCAACAAGGTGTGCTAAAGAAAGCAAAACGCACTCCCAGATTCATTGACTTGTTTTTCTGTTGTATAAAATACTGCTAATACATAACTGGTTCATTGATGTCTACACTTAAAGCCACCCAAAAGGGGAAGTTCTGCTTTAATGCTTTGTCCCCCGCTCCCCATTAAGAATTGGCACCTTTGGGGATCTGGGGGGGGGAGTGGGTACCCGAATTTGAAAGGTAGCTGCTTCCACTTCCGCTGCAATCACCTAGGTGATTGGAAGCGGAAGTTGTCCTCCCTCCCCGTAATCTTCTGGGACATGTGGCAGGTTCCAGAAGACTACAGGGCCATTCACAAAGTGCAGCGCTTCTCGCGCATGGGCAGTGGTCACCCGGCTGTGAAGCCGCAAGCTGTCACAGCCAGGTGCCCACACTGAAGATGCCGGCGCCAGGGAGAGAAGACTGCCGGTGAAACCAATGGTGGAGAGGACACCGCTGGACCGAGGGACAGGTAAGTGTCTGTATTTTAAAAGTCAACAGCTACAGTTTTTGTAGCTGCTGATTTTTTTTTTTTTTTCCAGCTGGCTTCTCAAACAGTCCAATCTGTGTGCAATGCTTCTCCTAATGTCAAGTTCTTAAATAACAGATCCCTCTCCAGGCAACACACCACATAAGATAAAAATGCCATCTCGTAGTGTAGTATCGTAAAGCAGAATTTATTCACAGTATTGCACTTAAATTTTCATAGTAAAAACCAGCATGTCAATACAGTGTTTCCAACCAACAAGATGTCCATGCCAGTACGCAATGATGTCACACACCGTGACTCCACTTTACGCGTTTCGTCATCAAAAAGACTTCGTCAGGGGAATGGTAACGCTGCACTAATTTTATATTATTATATTTCTTGCCTACTGATTGTGCTAGCTGCTTTTTTAATTTTGATACGTGAGCGCAAGTTTGTTGGATAATTACAATTCAAATAAATTTCATATCCTATAAGAATTATGGGGACCAGAAAAATGTTTTAGTTCTTGCTTTTGATTCTCTGTTCTATACAGTGATATAAATTACGCCATTTACAGCCTTTAAATGATTGTGGTGCATGAACTGTATTAGGAAGGAAGAAACAAACCTCAGTCTTACTGTATGTATTAGTGATTAAGTCTTCTTGGCTCATTTATACAAGAAAAATATTGCAATGAAGAAAGTGTCATTGTTATCCCAGAAGACATTAGGAGTAGCTTTTACACTATACACGACAATATATATCCTTTCTAAATGTTGTTTTAGTGCTTAGTTGTATTGTGTTTTTAATTGCCCACACCAGGGGTCTCCAAACTTTTCACTCAAAGGACCAGTTTACGGTCTGTCAGACATTAGGGGGGCCGGATTGTGGCTAGTGAGCTAGAAAATGTCCCGGGTCCAGCATAGTTTAGAATAAACACGACCTCAGGGTTGGTGGTCAGTAGGAGGAGGAGTAGTGCCCCATCATTGGTATTAGTGGGAGGAAAAGTTCCCCATAGTTTTTGTCAATGGGAGAAATAGTGCTCCATCATTGATACTAGTAGGAGGAATTGCGCCCCATCATTACGGTCCGTGGCAAGAATTATGCCCCACTGTTGGTGTTGGTGGAAGGAATGGTGCCTCATATCATTGGGAGAAAAAGTTCTCCAAGGGCCGGATGAAGGCTAGCAATGGGCCACATCCAGCCCTGGGAGTCCACTGGCCTACACCTAGTACTTGGTGGTTACATGAGTTGCTGTTGTCAGTGTTGGTTTTTTTAGGTGGTTTTTTTTTAGGGGGGTTGTGTGATAGTACATTTTGAAGTCAAACTGTTTTATGTGAGTAACTGTATTTTATTCCTAAGGTTTACAATCATTCACATTACAGTCTTTGTACAATCAATTATAGATTTACCAAAAATCTAATATAAGGATCTACATACATTATCCATCCAATTTGTATCCAATCACGTAGACCCTTACTCTACATGCTTGTTGGTAGATCTAAAGGAGCTGCATGGAGTACATTGAGATTTTTAGAGATGTTTGTCACAATATAATGTGCTGAGTGAACCCACATATAACATACCTTGTTATTTCAAAAAGAGATCTTTAACCCTAAAATTGCTGTTATAGTAATGTTTCAAAATTGGAAGGAAAAAAGTAAATGGTGGTTTTAAAAATGTCAAAAACCAAAATTAATTCGTAAACGTTTCTTCGATTGTTTTTATTCATTGAGGGCCACTGACTGACAGCAGTGGCAAGCTGCTAGAAGTGTTTGGGGGACTTCAAGGAGAAGCACAGCCAAAGCTCTTTTGGCCCTACCTCTTTTCTGGGAGTGCGCTTAGTTCTGCTCTGCACTCCTGTGACCCTGATTCAGCCAACAGTGGGATCAAGTCTGCTGTCGGCTGACATCACAGTCAGTCCAGGCTCTGCAAGGATCTCAACAATAATATTGGGATCCACCCAAATGGCTGACCAACAGCTGGCTCGGCCTCTCGGTATGCTGCTGATGGTCTGAGCCAGCTGCTCCCACCCCCTGCACAGTCCAGCGCTCCAGTGAGTGTTTTGAGGGACAGAGCTGAGAGCTGGTGACTGACAGCCACTGCTCTCTGCTCACTGAAAATCAAGAATTGAGCAATCGGCGGTCATGTGACCACTCAGTCTTATAGTTTGCAGGGGACAGCTGCAACATTGGACTGATGCTGCAGCCACATGTACAGTATGTATGTTTTTTCTCAATCCCGTACGTTTCTTTTAATTTGAATTATGCCAAGTGATGCTGTCAGTAAAAGGTGCCAGATAGTGAAGTACTCACCTGTTCTTGCAGCCTCCAAGCCATTAGTTACAGAACACCATATGGGTGGATCTGGGAATACTGGTATCCTACAAATGGGAGAGAAGATTTTACTCCCAGGTCATCAATTATCTTGTAAGGCATACTGTATCTAGGCAACAAAATGGTTTGGAACATGACAGGTATTCATGGATGAAAATGAGAAGTCCTGGGCAGGTCGTGTTCCCTGTACCCAGGTGTTTTTTATTGCAGGGTGCATTAAATAATGTAAACGATGCAGTTGTAGGCCTCTTGCACACTGCAGCTTGAAAAAGCTCAGTACAGCATTTTATTTTTATTTTTTTACTGAGGTAAAATGTAGCCCATTATTTAAAATGTGTCTTTGCACACAGATGTGTAAAAGAAGTGTGCTGTGTATGCTTCAGTAAAAAAAATAGAAAAATCTGCATTTTTGGTCAGTAATCTATGCATTGTTTGCGCAAATATGTGCATTTGAGCATAAATATTAACAAACTAATGCATAAATATGCAGGAAACAAATGCCTGAAATTACTTCCAAAAAAAGATGCTCAAATAACCGTTCCATGTGCGACAGGCCTAATATATTTTACAAGCACTTATTCAAAAGTGGAAAAATCATGGAGAGAATTCCAGAGTATAGAATCCTGTTTGTTATTTTAGATAGGTGAGAATGATTACATTATCATTCAGCTTATCAAGGGACCAAATGATTTTTGTAAGGACCAGTCACTATCCAATTTTCTGTACTAAATTATTGAAAAAATGAGAAGTAGTTGGACAATTGTACCTGCCTTTCTCTATAAAAGCAAATGATCCTGATGTGCTGGAGTCTGTTGTTCACATCTGGAGATTTAATCATAAAATAAAAAAAAGTTGTATTGAATGTCAGTGAGAAGCTAACACAAAAGCGGTACATAAAATTAAGACTTTGTGTCAAATTCATATTCAAAGAACATTGCCAATCTTTGCTGTTAGAAAACATTCAACTGAAAATTATTTTTGTTTTTGATGGAGAGTGATGGTAAACTATATATAAGGGGTTTATTACTTTCCAGTTCTGGTGTGAATGAACACAACTTTGAAGTTCCTCCCATTGCAGAGTACACTGCTCTTGCTTTGTGTGCTTACTAAACTTTGATGGTGATCCTCTAACACCAAGACCAGCAGCATGTATAGGGGAGGAAACCTACCACTGGACATTTACACAAGGACCGCAAAGTGCAAAATGTACCCATCATTCCCCACCAAGAACTTAATTAATGGTTTGTGGTGGAAGTTTTCTTTAATTACAATTCCTGATAAGTATAGTGTGCCACTTGTTTTTTTAATGAGAAATAGGAGTTGTTTTCTTTTATAGATTTTCACTTTATTTATTAGTAATGTGGTACTTGTATTTCAATAGTTCTTTTTATTGTCCACCTATGAATGTTTGATTTTTGTCAGTTTAACTCTGACGTCCAGTTTAAAAAAAGCTCATTCACAACAGCCACCTGAGCTAGAAGACTGGCGGTGGATTGTTTCAGATCAGTCTGCTTGGTTATTTTATTTATAATAATTGTGTTTCTTGATATGAGTGTCACATTTCCATCTGCCATTACATTACATATGTATATTTGGAATATAAAATGCTTTCTTCTAGGTTCTAGTGATATTGTTAGGAATTGAAAGGAATAACAATAAAATGCTGCTTGTGACTGCTCTTTTGTTTGCATTTTTTTTTCCGCCTTTATTTTTATGTTTTTTAAAGTTTGAAATCTCTGCAACAATGGAACTTTAATTCCAGTGCTTACAAAAAACCCCTTAGGCCTCTTTCACACAGTAGGCTACACGCAGCCGCTGCATTCCTGTAGGGAGAATTGGTGGATTCTTGCTGCTGAAATGACCAGATCTAGCGATCATTAGCGCCCGCTCTGCCCATTTATTCCAATGGTGGGCTGACAGCGGCTGCTGCTGCCTTTTGCATGTAGTCGCACACAGAGCAGATAGCTGTGGTTAGGGACGGATATCTGAGAATGGATGCAGCTGACTGTTACTTTCATAGGTTGTGTTGGTGAGGGGATACCAGATTGCACAGACTGTTAGGCTGGCCATACCTTATACAATTGTTTTGCCAATTTTCTGTACAATTTTTTTTTTTAGATCTACCTTTAAAGTGTTACTAAACCCACAACAGTAAAATCAGTATGTGTATGCTTGTTATACTCACTATGGAACCTAAGGGGTTAATTCTCTGCATTCTGTAAAAAGGCTGTTTGATCCTGTCTTCTCTGGTCCTCCCCTTTTTCTACTATCCCCAATCCATCTGCTGATAGTACAGCACTCCAGGAGTCACTGCACATGCTCAGTTTAGTGTGTATGGTTAGAGAGTTTTTTTATCCTTCTTCGGAAGGGTACATGTGATCAGCACAGGGCCATCAGCACTGTCCAGACAGAGGGTCAGGCGTTGTGCAGCCTCCTAGGACAGTCAGGGAAATTAAATGAAAACTCCTCCTACAAGCTTTAACTTGTGCTCAGCTGAACACTGATAGAAGTCACAAGACTACTATATACTGCTGATGAGAAAAGATATTTTGCCGTTTTAATTTACTAAAATAATTGCATTTCCATGTTCTGTGTACTGTGGGAGAGAAGATATAGTGAATGCAGGATCTGGGGTTTAGTAACACTTTCAATTTGTATCTACAAATGCAGGCCCTTGCGCTACATAGTTTAAAGTGTTGTTTAGGTTTAACCTCGTATTATGTGGTTTTTGGTAAATATAAATGAAATCTGTAGAAGATATTTGTATAATATATGGCCTGCCTAAGGTCAGTCAGGGGATACCAGATGCTGGCAAAGTTAGCATATAATGAGTGGGCACTTCATAAAGGGCCTGCGCCTTATTTACACATGTGTCATTGGACAGGGGGGAGAGTATGTTTCATCCCTTCCACTCTACCTGTGTCAGACAGCAAGCACTGCCAGTCAGATTTACCCATTGAGATCAATCAATAGGGCTGCACTGCAACACAACTGTGAGGAAAACACTGGGTTTGCTGTTGTGGCGTGGTCCCACATTGTAAAGGTGCTGTTGTGCTATTTATAAAAATAACTAAAAACAGGCATCAGGAGACATGAGTAGCACATCCTGAACTCCTGTCAGCTGCTGCGCTGCCACCCTCTGAAAAGCAATTCACATCAAATCCTTTTCCAGAGGGTGGTAAGCATTACCGCTTGTCTGAAAGAGATCTTATGCTGAAGATCTGCCTTAAACGTCATATGAGAACAGAACTAGGAGCTAGTGACTTTCGAGCAGTCCTCCTACATGATAAACACTTGCTTTTTCCATAAAGAACAGTTACAATGTATTTACAGACATTTCCTTGATTGAAGATATTTTAATTTTTACCAATACTTGTTGCATGCACCTAGGGCCTATTGTTTTTAAATTATCGCCCAATACAGTATGAAAGGAGAAAGTCACTTAAGCTAAACATTACTTACTAACTTTTTTTTTTTTTAATTTTTAATTTTTTTTTTTAATCACTTCCCGACCATGGCGGCAGGGCTGCTCGAAATCGTGTGTGTAAAATATACAGGTGAAACTCCAAAAATTAGAATATCGTGCAAAAGTTCATTTATTTCAGTAATGCAACTTAAAAGGTGAAACTAATATATGAGATAGACTCATTACATGCAAAGCAAGATAGTTCAAGCCGTGATTTGTCATAATTGTGATGATTATGGTTTACAGCTCATGAAAACCCCAAATCCACAATCTCAGAAAATTAGAATATTGTGAAAAGGTGCAATATTCTAGGCTCAAAGTGCCCCACTCTAATCAGCTAATTAAGCCATAACACCTGCAAAGGGTTCCTGAGCCTTTAAATGGTTTCTCAGTCTGGTTCAATAGGAATCACAATCATAGGAAAGACTGCTGACCTGACAGTTGTGCAGAAAACCATCATTGACACCCTTCATGCGCAGGGAAAGTCTCAAAAGGTAACTGCAAAAGAAGTTGGATGTTCCCAAAGTGCTGTATCAAAACACATTAATAGAAAGTTATGTGGAAGGGAAAAGTGTGGAGAAAAATGTGCACAAGCAGCAGGGATGACCGCAGCCTGGAGAGGATTGTCAGGAAAAGGCCATTCAAAAGTGTTGGGGACTTTCACAAGGAGTGGACTGAGGCTGGAGTCAGTGCATCAAGAGCCACCACACACAGACGGATCCTGGACATGGGCTTCAAATGTTGTATTCTTGTCAAGCTGCTCCTGAACAGCAAACAACGTCAGAAGCGTCCTACCTGGGCTAAAGAAAAACAGACCTGGTCTGTTGTTCAGTGGTCCAAAGTCCTCTTTTCTGATGAGAGCAACTTTTGCATCTCATTTGGAAACCAAGGACCCAGAGTATGGAGGAAGAATGGAGAGGCACACACTGCAAGATGCAGATTCCCTGCCGGCACCCAGCGATCGCTGAGGAAACAGTGACGGGACAGATGTGTGTGTAAACAACACAGGTGTTTCTCCTGCCAGCAGTAACATGCTGCTGTGTACTTATCTGCACAGCAGAGAAATACACAGTGGCATGTTTACATAGTAAAACACACATGGCATGTACAATAAAACGCAGCACACCCTTTGATCACCCCAGATGTTAACCCCTTCCTGCCCAGTGTCATTAGTACAGTGTCAGTGCTTTGTATTAGCACTGATCACTGTATTAATGTCATAGGGATGTGAGTGGCAGTTAGTTTCCCCCCCCCCCCCCCTATGTAAAAATGCCCGCCGCAGTCCCACTAGAAGTCGCTGATCGCCACCATTATTAGTGTAAAAAAAAAAAAAAAGTTTATATACTGCCATTTGCAGACTATAACTTTCACATAAACCAATTAATTTACATATTTTGGGATCTTTCTTTAGCAAAGACATATCACAATACATTTTGGCCTAAATTTATGACGAAATTTGATTTTTTTAAAAAATGTTTTAACTGGATATGTTTTATAGCAAAAAGACAAAAAGATTTTTTATTTATTTATTTTTTATCTTCTCGCTTGCTCCTGAGATAGTCCCTAGTCCATGGGATTTGTAGTGTGCATAAAGCAGTGCACATGGTCACAATGAACACGTGTTCCAAACAGATGTTAGGGGGAGAAAGTGAAGTTCAAGAGCACACAGAGGACCTAACAAGGAGGCAGAAAAACACAGACCGCTTCATGAAAAATAGATTACTGGGCCAATAATTGGTGCATGTGTGGATTATTTTATAGAAAATGGATATTTACTGTCACTTTAGCTGTGTTATTTAAATCAGAAAAAAGTTTTGAAAGTGTGCATATTTACATTTTAGAGTTCACCAAGGAGTCCTGAACTGCTGTGTGCTCCATCAGAATGAATTAGAAATGTTTGCGAGCGCAGGTCATTCACCGCCCACCTTCTGTGCTTCACGATTGGCTAGGGATGACACTCATCATAGCTTATGGGCCAATAGCGAGGAACATAAAGTCAAAGAAGGAAGTGGAACTCAACCCTTGAAAATAGTAGAAATGTGCAGCAGTTACAATGGTGGCTCATTCCTTCATTACATTATACATACAGTATGTGTGCATTACTAAATCATATTATTTTAGGCCAATATAAAGTACTGCAGTTCCAGTGTCATTGAGCTGGAATGGGTTTTCTAATAGATCAGAATACAGTAGAAATTATAGTTCCAATACAGTGGCACCTACCCAATACAAAAAAACAAATATGCAAGTGAGAACTGTCAATTCCAATTATGCAGCTGCCCCTTTAAATGTTGACACTCTAGTAATACAATATGGTATAGATAGACACTTGCGAAATTCCTAATAATGCATCAAAAAATCATGTCCATATTTGTGCAAAATTAATAGCTTAAAATAAAAAAAAAAATTAAAAGTCCACCAGAGCATATAATCCAACATCACATGCTGTAAATCCTTCACTGGATTTGGGATCAAACCAATCTCCAAACTCTTCACCACTTGTTTCCATAGAAAAATTAACACTCACCAGAGGGTTTTGACCCCTTTTTACAGGTAGGTCAGACAGCGTATGATCTCCCAAGGGTGCTTTTGGTCAAGAAGTAAGTTCCAGATCCTTCAAACGATCAGCTTAATATAGTACACTCAGTAATGAAGCAGGGAACATCCATTAAAAGTATCTAAGAGTAGTATTTATTAGAGGTAATGGACACAGAAAAGTAAAAAATAATATACAATCACATTACAAAGTGCCTATAGTACTGGCACCAGTGTATACAGCCTGTTCGATGTTAATCACCACACTGTGTCTGTTGGTTGGGGTGCATTCCAAGCCTCTGTTCCGTAGGCCAGATGTGACGTCATACGGGGCCTGGAAATTACTGTCCCAGCGCTTCTACGTATGTGGCACCAGAGTGGCACCTTCATGAAGTACTGAGCCGCCATTTCCAGACATTATAGCAAGGCAAAAATGCTCTAATTGGAAACTTTGAAATGTGAGTGTATATTATGTTTTACTTTTGTATGTCCGTTACCTCTAATAAAATGCTGCCAACTTCTGGTGGATGGGTATTGTAGCGCCCAATGGCATACATGGACATCCAAAATGGCTTAGGAACTTAATGTCTCCTGGGATAACTGTGACATCCCCGGAGGCCTGATCTAGGCCAGAAGTGCTGTTTTGCAGCACAAAAAAAAAAGGGTTAAAAAAAATAAAATGTTTAGCATTTGTTTAAGAGGGAGTG
Source organism: Staurois parvus (assembly GCF_062004578.1). NCBI lineage: Eukaryota > Metazoa > Chordata > Amphibia > Anura > Ranidae > Staurois > Staurois parvus. The sequence continues at coordinate 11,522,955 of NW_028317825.1, forward strand.
GGAGGGACAGAATGAGAAAGTGTTTGAGATTAGTTTCGCTTCATCTAACCTATGCAGTTTAATGTGTGTTTGACTTGGCCATTGCATAACATTCCACTTCTTTCCCTTAAAAAACTCTTTGGTGGCTTTTGCAGTCTGCTTTGGGTCATTGTCCATCTGCACTGTGAAGCAGCGGCCAATGACTTCTGAAGCATTTGGCTGAATATGAGCAGATAATATTGCCCAAAACACTTCAGGATTCATCCTGCTGCTTTTGTCAGCAGTCACAGCATCAATAAATACAAGAGAACCAGTTCCATTGGCAGCCATACATGCCCACGCCATGACACTACCACCACCATGCTTCACTGATGAGGTGGTATGCTTAGGGTCATGAGCAGTTCCTTTCCTTCTCCATACTCTTCTCATCACTCTGGTACAAGTCGATCTTGGACTCATCTGTCCATAGGATGTTGTTCCAGAACTGTGAAGGCTTTTTTAGATGTCGTTTGGCAAACTCTAATCTGGCCTTCCTGTTTTTGGGGCTCACCAATGGTTTACATCTTGTGGTGAACCCTCTGTATTCACTCTGGTGAAGTCTTCTCTTGATTGTTGACTTTGACACCAGGGAAAGAATTCTTCAGTCATCCACCACAGTTGTTTTCCATGGTCTTCCGGGTCTTTTGGTGTTGCTGAGCTCACCGGTGCGTTCCTTCTTTTTAAGAATGTTCCAAACAGTTGTTTTGGCCACGCCTTATGTTTTTGCTATCTCTCTGATGGGTTTGTTTTGTTTTTTCAGCCTAATGATGGCTTGCTTCACTGATAGTGACAGCTCTTTGGATCTCATCTTGAGAGTTGACAGCAACAGATTCCAAATGCAAATAGCACACTTGAAATGAACTCTGGACCTTTTATCTGCTCAATGTAATTGGGATAATGAGGGAATAACACACACCTGGCCATGGAACAGCTGAGAAGCCAATTGTCCCATTACTTTTGGTCCCTTAACAAGTGGGAGGCACATATGCAAACTGTTGTAATTCCTACACCGTTCACCTGATTTGGATGTAAATACCCTCAAATTAAAGCTGACAGGCTGCAGTTAAAGCACATCTTGTTCGTTTCATTTCAAATCCATTGCGGTGGTGTATAGAGCCAAAAATGTTAGAATTGTGTCGTTGTCCCAATATTTATGGACCTGACTGTATGCAGCAAGTTGACATAGATTGGCCAGAAAGGTCATGTCCCATATTTAATGGTACATATAGGGACCACCTGTATTACTTTTTTTTTTTATAGGTTCTGGATGACTACTTACACTCACCAGCCACTTTATTAGGTACACCTGTTCAATTGCTTGGTAACACAAATTGTTAATCAGCCAATCACAGGTCAGTAACTCAATGCATTTAGGTATGTAGATATGGTGAAGATGACTTGCTGAAGTTCAAACCGAGCATCAGAATGAGAAGAAGAGATTTAAGTGACTTTGAATGTGGTATGGTTGTTGGTGCCAGACGGGCTGGTCTGAATATTAAAAAACTGCTGACCACCTGGGATTTTCACACATAAGCATCTCTAGGGTTTACAGAGAATGGTCCGAAAAAGATAAAATATCCAGTGAATGGCAGTTGTGTGGATGAAAATGCCTTGTTGATGCCAGAGATCAGAGGAGTATGGGCAGACTGGTTTGAGATGATAGAAAGGCAACAGTAACTCAAATTACTCGTTGTAACCAAGGTGTATGGACTCTCTGAACGCACAACATGTTGAACCTTGAAGCAAATGGGCTACAGCAGCAGAAGACCACACCGGATGCCACTCTTGTCAGGTACGAACAGGAAACGGAGGCTACAATTCGCACAGGCTCATCAAAATTGGACAGTAGAAGGTAGGAAAAACATTGCCTGGTCTGATGAGTCTCAATTTCAGCTGCAACATTCAGGTGGTAGGGTCAGAATTTGGAGTGAACAACGTGAAAGCATGGATCCATCCTGCCTTGTATTAATGGTTCAGGCTGGTGGTGCTGTAATTATGTGAGAGATATTTTCTTGGCACACTTTAGACCCTTCATACCAGTTGGGATTGTTTAAACACCACGGCCTACCTGAGTATTGTTGTTGACCATATCCATCCCTTTATGACTACAGTGCAATCATCTTCTGATGCTACTTCCAGCAGGATAATCCACCATGTCACAAAGTTCAAATCATCTCAAACTGGTTTCTTGAACATGACAATGAGTTTACTGTACTCCACTGGCCTCCACAGTCACCAGATCTCAATCTAGTACAGCACCTTTGGGATGTTCTGAAGGCAGAAGGGGGTCCAACCCGGTACTAGCAAGATGTACCTAATAAAATGGCCAGTAAGTATGTGCCGTTATGAATATTCTTGTTCATTTGCCACTCTTGCAAGATGTTCAAGCCCCCATGTGGGTCTTACTATTGTTATTTTCTCCTTTACAAATGATAAAAATGATTGCAACAGAAAGGTTTTATGTCCTTTTTTTTATTCCTTCCATGTGTTATAAGGGCTTTTGGTAGAAATTGCATCATTATGGGCATAAAACACCCAAATCCAGCCTTACTCTCTATAGAAGCCATGGTATCCATAGACTACACTAACAATGGCCAACAAGCCTGAAACAGCTGGGTGGCATCTTAACGGAATGGCCTTTCATTTGTGTATCATAAACAATTGGAATGGTTTATTTTTCCATAAAATGCTATATTTACTTCGGTTATATTGATCTGGACCCCCTTCCTGATAGTGACCACAGTCATCCATACCTTTGCAATGTCATCTCCACCAGGAGCAAATTGGAAGAGAGAACGTGGAAACACTGATATGTACACTGATATGTTTCTCCCCGCCCATGGGGCTTAAAGTGGTTCCTCAGTCCCCTGTGTGAAAATTAAAAGTCGGCAGCTACAAAAACTGACTTTTAAAAAAACAGCCACTCACCTGTCTACGGATCCAGCACTGTGCTCACCCGAGTTGGATTCTTCAGTGCCTGGCACTGGCATCTTAACTGTTGGCAGCCAACTGTGACTGATTTGCGGCTTCACAGCTGGCAGTCCACTTCATATTTGCAAGCAATGCTAATCCCTGTGAATGGTCCCTAAGTCTTTTGGTACCTGTGATGTGCCCCAAGAGGAAAGGAGGGGGGAGATGAACTTCCTTTCCAATTATCCTAGGCAGTCAGAATGGGTACCTGTCAATTTTGCCAAATTTTTGTCAATATGCCAGTTTTGACAGAGGATGGGGGGATGAGGAGGAACATTGGGACTTCCCCTTTTGGGTGAAGTTCCACTTTAATCTCTATGATTAAGTCCCACGGGTGGGGTGAAACATGGCAGAGGGGCATAGTCAGGAGGAACTTAGGCTGAAGATGTAACGTCACCTTTCTCTATAGTGGCTGGGTTCCAGTGTGCAGCGCTTTCACCTTCTGTCTTCCAATTTCTTTCTGCTAGCCTCAATGGGCTTGTTTGAATGCTGGGATCCGATCTGTGCATTGGACTGCAGGAAGGGACTTTGTAGTACTTTGAGTCGTGCTCCAAGTTCTTTGTAAATGGGTCATCTCACCCAGGGGCTCAAGTGGAAAACAAGAAAGGTGCGACCAAGGACCTTCATGACAGGACCACCAGACATCTTGAATACAAGCTGCAGATTTAAACTGGTTGAAAACATTTTTCGTTTCAATGACAAACCTATTTGAGATTTTAGTGACTAGGATTGGATCTACTTTAGGCAACAGAGGCATACATTTGAATAGTTTATATTTAAAGAGCCAAAGTGCTCTCCCATTGGAAACTATGAAAATAGTTTGTATTTAGACCTGCATCCTTGCTGCTGTGGCATTGCCAGCCTATACAGGCCATCATTTGGTGGTGTGTGGGGGTTCCTTGCGATTGTCCTGAGAAACAGAATACTGGTGGGACATAGCACTCCTCTTAGTCATCCCAGCCCCTCCAACAACTGTCTCCTTTTTGTGAGTCATAGATTTCTGGCTGCAGATGCAGACTATTTTTACTGCTTGGAAATATGCCTTTGATGCAGTTTAACCCTCCACTAACCAGAGTTCTGTGATTATATGGGTGGCTTTGAGTCATTCATGATATGCAAGATTGATGTATTGGTCAGCTGTCATATTTTGTCTATGGGTACCTATAGGTTACCAGCACAGGTTCATAAGCATAGACTTCTAATTACATTATAAGAGACATGGGCTGATATCAGTATTGCCTGCCATTGTTTGCCATCATGGTGAAAGGAGAATGTATTTCACATAGTGCTGTTTAGTACAGCAATCCATTCCAGCACAAATGCTGGTGCGCCATCTTACAGTTTTAGTTCAGAAACACATATTGTGAGCACTGTGGGGTTCTAACCTCCAGCCCAAAACATTTTAAACACATTTTTCAATTAAAGTATTTTACTAATAATAACTATAACTACAGTTTTTCTTATATCTTTAGTATCTAAATTGCTTTCTTAATTTTTTCAAACCAAGGAAAAGTATTTTTTTTAATCTGACGCATCTATTTATACCCAAATTGTAATATTAGTAAGCTTAATTTTGTTAGTTTAATAAAACTGCTCTAATTCTTTGGAAGATGTGGGAATACAAGGGGGCCTGACAGCATAAAAAGGCTGCTGGTTGTGAGTCATACTTAAAGCTACGTTTTGGCCACTAGAGGTCAGTGGTGCTTCTACATTGGGATACTTGTTTTAGGTGTGTCCTCGGACTCCATAGTAGAGAGAGCAATATGGTATTTTCCTATGGAAACATTTTTTTTTTCTTGTTAGTAAAATCAAGTGGGTCTTTTTATGCAATGATAATTATTTTTCTTTTCTTTTCCATTGATATTTTTTCTTATTTTTTAAAAAAGCATTACAACAGCTCAAAGAAAAGCTCAATTGTAAACAAACATAAGACCAATGATTTATAAATAGCCTAGACAAATATGCTATAGAGGACATGACAATGAGGTGCATATTCGATGATATAGTCACCCAATTTTAGATCATTATTCTTCAAATGATTCATGTATATAATTCATGACCTCCTTTTGGATCATAAAAAACAGTCAACAATTCCAAGCAGGAAACACACTGGTGCTGAGACTTAAAGTGACACTAAATAATATCCCTATTCTCCAAAAACAATCCATACACACCCACTACTTAATGTGATATTAAAGGCAATTTAAAAAAAAAAATAAATAACAGACATGTTATACTTACCTGCTCTGTGCAGTGGTTTTGCACAGCGCAGCCCCAATCCTCCTTCTCTTGGGTCCCCTGCTTGTGCTGCTGGCCACTCCCTCCTGCCAAGTGCTTCCAGGGCAAGCAGCTTGCCATGGGGGCACCCAAGCAGGCTCACTCCTGGGCCACTGCTCTGCATGTCCATTCACACACGGAACCGTGGCTCAGCCCCGCCCCTTTTCTCTCCTCATTGGCTCACTGGCTGTGATTGACTCAGCGAATGAGGAGGGAGAGTCACCAGAGAGCTGAGGCTCTCATGCACATCTCTGGATTGTGATGGAGCTCAAGTACTAGAGGGGCTGAGGGTGCTGCTGCACACAAAAAGTTATTTAAAAACTTTTTTTTTGTTTGGGATGGAATGTAAAAAGCATTTTGACTTCTGTTTTATTTGTGGCAGAGATTCCCCTACTTCCTGTTTGGTAAAAAGGAATTAAGGGGGTGGGATCTCACAAATGATGACTATCAGTATCCAGTTCTTCCCCAAACCATCCAATACTGGAGAAAAATGTTGGCTTTAGATACAGCGTAATATTTTTGTACTCTGTAAATGTTCCAAACAATGCTGCATAATCAACTGTTACTGTTCTACAGTCAAATCTGCTGTTAGAGTCCAGCTGTGGCCAGGTTTCAGATAGGGGGGGGTTGAGTTAGTGAGAACTTTTGTAATATTTTATTGCAGTCTGTGACTTTACTGAGGACATTTCCCCACCCTTTCTGTCCTTGTGACATGGGGAAAGCAGGGTCACAGAGAGAGGAAGACACAATCAGCGTTCTATTCAAAATGTCCCTTTTGCTCTCTGTGTTTTCACTGACCAATTTCCCATTCTTCCTGTCATCGTGACACTCTGTCACAGGGTCCAGTAAATCTCCCCAGTGGGGACACAGATAGCAATAAAACCTGCCAAAGATTCTAACCCCTCAACACTGCCATTGCCATCTCTATGAAGGCATAGTTCTATATCCCATTTTTCACAAATCATTTATTAACACATACTGATATGTAAATGTAAATATGTATACACAAGAAAGCAAGCATAGCTAATGAATGAAATACTGCAACTTTATGTAAACTCATTCAATTGTAAGCTTTAACTGGTTATAATTTCAAAAGTCATCTTCAATATTTTTAAACCTGCGACAGCTTTCACGGAGGCAGGTCTTTATTTAGGCACTTCTTGATTTAGGTGGCAGCATTTTAACCCTGTCTTCCAATTGTTCTCCTCCACAGGTTTATGAATTGGCCATTTCCACGTACTTTACTCGAACATGGCCCAATGTCATCACCATCAGGGAACCCACCCTAAAAAATGTCATGCAGGCATTGCTGAGTGCATGCATGTAAACAGGTAGTGGCTGCAAGCAGGGGCGTCCCTATGCAGGTGCGGGGGGTGCGCGCTGCACCGGGTGACACCCACTGCACGGGGTGAGACCAGACCCGCTCCACGAAAAGGTAAGTTGTAAAGCAAGCCGACGATCCCCGCAGGATGGATCGGATCTGCGGATTGAGCATAATGGATTGGAGTCCGATCCATTATGCTCAATCCGCAGATCCGATCCATTCTGCGGGGATCGTGGGAGGGGGTGTCACCAAGTGTTATCGCGCCGGGTGACACCAACCCTAGGGACGCCCCTGGCTGCAAGTAAACACAGAAGATTGGTAGCACTGAGAAACAGCAAAAGGATGAATAAAAGGTAAAAATCTGTATTTTACTAAACAAAACCCATGCTGGTTGTTTATGATTAACAGAGTTTAACCTCCTTAGCGGTAATCTCGAGTGTAGCTCGGGGTAAAATTTCTATACCAAGAGCAGTAACCCCGATCTACAGTTGGGCTTACCATGCGGCGTTGCTCTGGGGGTCCCTGCAGCACTTACCTTGTCCTTCGCTCTCGCGATGTGTCCCCTGCAGCGTCCCCAGCCATCTCCTCCGGCCAATGCCGGCATCCGGCTTCTGTGTTCCGGTCCCGGTGACGTCGGGACATACGGGTCCCGGAACTGGCGGGAAATTTGAAATTTTTTAAAAATTTCATTTTTGCTGTCATTGCTGTTTCAATGCATTTCACATACATTTTGTCCCTACTGCTTTGTCCTGTGCCCTGCCTGCATTTTGAATGTTCTTTCTGCCTAAAAACGTAGAAAAGTCCATGGCGTCCAAAAAGCGTCCCTTTACGTCAAAAGCGGTTTTAGAACAGCGATAGTAAATCAGAACCACTTGCAGAATTGAGTGATAATGATTTGTGGGGAAATTCGTCATCAGACACTGAAAACGATTTTGCGACTTTGCTCAGCGATGTGCAAATTTGCCACTGTATTTCAAATTTCAGTGTTTTTGGTTTGATTATATTATTGAATTAAATTTATTATTATATTATTTTTTATGATTATTTATTAAATTATAATTTATGATTTTGTGTTTCAAGTTTTATCATATCCGGAATGTTTAATAGACTCTTGTTCGGACAGATTTCAGTGAGTTATTCCTAAAAATTACAGCCTACAATAAAAAACTACATATTTCCATGCAAAAAAATGGTACAGCTTTCAGCACAAAAAAATCAGAAAGAATCATACCGCCAAGGAGGTTAAAGTGTTTGTTACTTCAACATACCCCAATCATAGTGTTGTAACGTGTCTGTTGTTCTATGTATCTGTATGAAAAAGTGTCCTATTCTCTTTTGTATGTCTTCCTTTGTATGATACAGCGGGTAAAATAAGTGTTGAACACGTCACCATTTTTCTCTGTAAATATATTTCTAAAGGTGCTAGTGACATGAAATTGTCACCACATGTCGGTAACAACCCATGCAATCCATACATACAAAGAAACCAAAACAAATATGTTCAGAATTTAAGTATGTGTAATAAAATGGAATGACACAGGGAAAAAGTATTGAGCACAGTAAATGAAATGTATTTAATACTTTGTACAAAATCCTTTGTTGGTAATGACAACTTCAAGATGACTCCTGTATGAGAAACTAGTCACATGCATTGCTCAGGTGTGATTTTGGCCCATTCTTCCACACAGTCAGTCTTCAAATCTTGAAGGTTTCGTGGGCCTCTTCTATGATCTCTGATCTTTAGTTCTTTCCACAGATTTTCTATTGGATTCAAGTCAGGTGATTGGCTGGGCCATTCTTGCAACTTATTTTTCTTTCTTTGAAACCAATTGAGAGTTTTCTTGGCTTTGTGTTTGGGCTCATTGTCTTGCTGAAATGCCCACCTCGTTTCATCTTCATCTTCATCATCCTGGTAGGTGGCAACATATTTTTATCAAGAATGTCTTGGTAAATTTTTACATTCATCCTTCCTTTAACAATAAGAAGTTTGCCAGTACCGTATGCTGAAAAACAGCCCCACACCATGATGTTCCCACCTCCAAACCTTACTGATGGTATGGAGTTTTTGGAGTGATGTGCAGTTCCATTTGACCTCTAAACGTGGTGTGTATTATGGTATCCAAAGAGTTAAAACTTGGTCTCATCTGACCAGACTATATTCTCCCAGTATTTCACATGCTTGCCTAAATGTTGTGCAGCAATCTTTAAACGAGCTTCAACATGCTTTTTCTTCAGCAATGAAGTCTTGCATGGTGAGCATGCTTACAGGCCATGGCACTTTAGTGCATTACTTATTGTTTTCTTTGAAACAATTATACCTGCTAATTCCAGGTCTTTCTGAAACTCTCCACAAGTGGTCCTTGGCTGTTGGACAACTCTTCTGATAATTCTCTTCACTCCTTTTCAATCTTGCGAGGAGCACCTGGTCGTGGCTGGTTTATGCTGAAATGATGTTCTTTACACAACAGTGCTCAATGGAACATGCAGAAGTTTAGAAATCCTTCTGTAACCAATACCATCAGTATGTTTTACAACAATTTGTGATTTACAGGTTGTGAAGGTCATGAGAGAGCTCTTTGCTTTTACCCATCATGAGATGTTTCTTGTGTGACACCTTGGTAATGAGACACCTTTTTATAGGCCATCAGTTGAGACTGAACCAGCTGATATTAAAGTGGCTGTAAAGGCTCAAGGTTTTTTACCTTCATGCATGAAGGTAAAAAAACCTTCTATGTGCAACATACCCCCCCTAATACTTACTGTGCATAAGCCCTCTCTTTATCCAGCGATGTGCACTGGAGTCTCACTATCCTTGGACACCCTCTCCTCACTGGCTGAGACAGCACTGGCTGAGATGCTCCCCCCCTATCATAAGAAGGGGTCCCCCTTACCCACCCCCCACCTTTCTTATGCAGCTAATATATATACAGCGGGTAAAATAAGTATTGAACACATCACCATTTTTCTCAATAAATGTATTTCTAAAGGTGCTATTGACATGAAATTTTCACCACGTCAGTAACAACCCATGCAACAGATGTTCTATGGGATTGAGATCTGGACTCATTGCTGGCCAGTTCAATACTCTCCAGCACTTTGTCTTAAACCATTTCTGGGTGCTTTTTGACGTGTGCTTTGGGTCATTGTCCTGCTGTAAGACCCATGACCTCTGAAGAAGACCCAACTTTCTGATACTGGGCCCTTCATTGCACCCCAGAATTTTTTTGTAGTTTTTGTAGTCTTCAGATTCCCTAATGCCATGAATATGGTGAAGACATCCAGTGCCTGAAGCAGCAAAGCAACCCCAAAACATCAGTGAACCTCCACCATGTTGACTGTAGGGACTGTATTCTTTTCTTTAAAGGCCTCATTTCTTTTTCTGAAAACAGTAGAATGATGGGCTTTACCAAAAAGCTGTAATTTGTTTCGTCTGTCCACAGCACAGTCTCCCAAAAGGATTTTGACTTCCTCAGGTAAGTTTTGGCAAACTCCAATCTGGCTTTTTTATGTTTCTGTGTCAGCAGCGGGGTCCTCCTGGGTCTCCTACCATAGTGTCCCTTTTCATTGAGATGCTGATGTATAGTGCGAGCTGACACAGTTGTACCCTGTGCCTGAAGGCCAGCTTGAATTTTTCTGGAAGTTGATCGAGGTTCTTTATCCACCATTCGAACAATCCGTTCAATCTTTGATCAAGTTTTTCTCTTTTGTCCATGTCCAGGGAGATTAGCTACCCATGCCATGGACTGTAAATTTCTTGACAATGTTCCACAGTGGAAACCGGAACATTTTTTAAATCAGATAGGTTTTTATTTGAAAACCAGTAAGTTTTCATTGTTGACTGTATTTTTGTAAGGAACAAAAAAGCAGAACAACAAGAGAAAAAAAATGGTAAAAGAGAAGAAACCTACATTAAACAGTCTTAAAGAAAAAGAACAACAAAAGAAGCCTATAAAAATACAGACGTGATGCAGCGCTACTCTGATGATAATATTGATAATACTATATAAATAAACATATAAATGATAAAGTGTATAAAAGTGACACAATGTGCAACAAACCCATAAACAGGGACCTGATCCTCCAGGGATCTATAATAAGTGAACTGATCCTAAATGGATCCCAGGTGTACACAGTGAATGTTGAACCACTCAAATGATGGTAATTTTTCAGATTTACCAATACTGATCGTATGGTATAATTGTGCATACAACCAAAGTTAGAATCCAAAGTGATGATGTAAACAGATCAAGCAAACAAATATATGAACTTAGCCCAAATCAGACTAAATAGTGATACATCCAAGATAAAACTCAAGGAAACGCATGAAAAGTGCAAAACGTGCATAAGCATACAAAAATCCAAATCCCAAAAAATATAAAGTGTTTTCATACACAATCAATGTATATGCAAATCAAACACAATCAATACTATGAACAAATGTGAACCTATATTATGCAAAACGCATGACTCCAAATAAAGTGGAAAACTAGTGAAAAAAGTCCAAATTGTGGCACTACACCACTGTACTCATGCACGTGGATGGTGTACGTGAGTAATCACATAAAGGTATCTGTCAAAAGCCGGATTGGCCACTCACCTTCTTGCTTCGACCCGCAAGGGGTGAAAACACTTTTGGATCACTACCACAGATCCTCCATGCACATAATTCCTCTACTCCTGGATATCTCTCCCCTCAGCGATCTCACTCCCAGGGATGTACATATAAGTACCAGAATCCTCGCCAGGTAACGCATATGGTAAGAGCCAATATCTCAAAAGACATAGATAGAACCTCCCATAGTGTAATACCTTTTATTAAACTTGATTAAAATACAGAAATCCAAATATTGCACTCACATTTTGATCCTTAGACAAACAGCATTTCAGAACCTCATGTTCTGAAATGCTGGCCACAGATGTATAAAATCAAGCACCTAGGCATGCAGACTGCTTCTACAAACATTTGTGAAAGAATGGGTCACTCTCAGGAACTCAGTGAATTCAAGAGTGGTACTGAAATAGGTTGCCACCTGTGCAATAAGTCCATCCATGAAATTTCCTTGCTGCTAAATATTCCACGGTCAGCTATTATTGGTATTATAACAAAGTGGAAGCAACTGGGAACAACAGCAACTTCGCCATGAAGTGGTAGGCCACATGAAATTACAGAGCGAGGTCAGCACATGTTGAAGCGCATAGTACACAGAAGTTGACAACTGTCTGCAGAGTCAATAGCTAAAGACCTTCAAACTTTGTGTTGCCTTCAGATTAGCACAGCAACAGTCCGTAGAGAGCTTCATGGAATGGGTTTCCATGGCCGAGCAGCTGCATCCAAGCCTTCCATCACCAAGTGGAATGCAAAGCGTCAGATGCAGTGGTGTAAAGGATGCCGCCACTGGACTCTAGAGCAGTGGAGACATGTTCTCTAGAGTGACGAATCACGCTTCTCTGTCTGGCAATCCGATGGATGTGTCTGGGTTTGGTGGTTGCCACTTGCCTGACTGCATTGTGCCAAGTGTAAAGTTTTTGGTGGATGGGGGATTATGCATTGTGCCAAGTGTAAAGTTTTTGGTGGATGGGGGATTATTGTTTTTCAGGGGTTGGGCTTGGCCCCCTAGTTCCAGTGAAGGGAACTTTTAAGGCGTCAGCATACCAAGACATTTTGGACAATTTCATGCTCCCAACTTTGAGGGAACAGTTTGGGGATGGCCCCTTCCTGTTCCAACGTGACTGCGTACCAGTGCACAAAGCAAGGTCCATAAAGACATGGATGAGCTTAGATTGTAAGCTCCAGGGAGCAGGGCCCTCCTAACCCTCTTGTATTGAACTGTATTGTTGCTGTATTGTCTCCCATTATATTGTAAAGCGCTGAGCAAACTGTTGGCTCTATATAAATCCTGTATAATTATAATGAGCGAGTTTGGGGTGGAGGAACTTGACTGGCCTGCACAGAATCCTGACCTCAACCCAATAGAACACCTTTGGGATGAATTAGAGCAGAGACCTACCGAAAGGGGAGATGCGTGACGGGAGTCACTTTGGGTGGGGAGCCCATGGAACACAGCTCACTTTGGAGGGGTGGGGAGACCCCTGTCTCAGCTCTCCATATCCCTCTTATGTGCAAGTCACCCTGTGCCTGTTAGGGGTGCAGGGTGAAATGTCCTAATATTGTGTAGACATGTCTAGGAGATAGGTGGGGGTTGTTCATTGTTTAATGCCATGTGGTTGTATCCCATTGTTCTATTGTGTGTCTTGCTTGGGAGCAAACTATTATGGGATGTATGTGTTTGTGTATTGACTTGGTGGGGGGTGTCTGCTGTGTGTTTCTTGTTACTAAATGTATTGCCCCGCCCTGTGTATATATCTTGTATTTGTGTTAAAGTAAAGGAGTCTATTTCCTGATTTATTTCAAGACTGGTCTCGTCTAGTCTCGTATGGTCAGCGGTGGTGTCCATGGATCTGTGTTCGGACAGCGAAGCGGGAGTCTAACAGAAATACCCTAGTGCAGTCGAGGTCTGGTTCCATTACAGACTACAAGCCTGGCTTTCTCGTCCGACATCAGTGCCGGACCCCACAAATGCACTTCTGGAAGAACGTTCAAACATTCCCATAGACACACTTCTAAACCTTGTGGACAGCCTTCGCAGAAGAGTTAAAGCTGTTATAGCTGCAAAGGGTGGGCCAACTCAGTACCCTATGAACCCTACTCAATGAACCCCATGGACTAAGACTGGGATGCCATTAAAGTTCATGTCCAGGTAAAGGCAGGCATCCCAATACTTTAGGCAATATAGTGTATGTTTTCACACTGAGGTGTTGCGCTTGCGGTGCAATGTAAAAACTCCTGATTGCAGCATCTTTTGGGCATGTTTGATGAGTTTAAAAAAACACCCCAAAAGCTCCTCTTCCCATTGATATCAATGAAAAATGCCTGAAAAGCGCCTCTAAAATGCCTTTAAGAAGCATTTTTGGTGCAGTTTAAAAGTCATGTGTCCTTTAAAAATTGTTCAGAAAGCACTGCAATAGTGTTTTTGCTGTATTTTTGTGTGAAAGTAGCCTAAATGTCATTTAGTACATGTTTACAAATGCTTTAAAGTATTCTAAATTTTGTTAGCATTAACAACTGGAAAATCGTGACCTAATACCAGTTGCTTTATAATCTTTAGCATTGATTTTTCTCTTTGCTTTAGTTCTGTGAGCAGAGAGAAACACCCTGGTTTCTTGTCTGAATGATCTATGTGCTGTTCTGGCTCAGTGACATCATCCTTGTGTACCACAGTGATTTCCTCTTCTATTTCTGGAAATGAATTTGTTCCCACCCTGTTTAGAATCTACTGTTTTTTCCAGCGGTGACAATATTTTTTTTCACTTATACTTGTACATAACTACTTCTGGATCCTTAAGTTGGCCATACATGGTTAGATTTTCTTTCAAATATTCATAGAAAAAATTTCCCTCAGAACAGTCTTTCTTGTTATCCATTGAGTCAGCTAAATTTCTTCAAAAGCCCTTAATATGTGTCTAGACCTGCGATTTTAATGGAATCCCAGACAAGTATCCACTGACTGTTGGTCACTCTGCAATCCATAACCTTGAAGTGTGCAATCATTGATGGTCTGATGCAGAGGGCAGACTATTTGACTCAAAACAAACTGATTTTGACTTCAAACTATGTATGGGCAGGCTGTACCCAAGTCGATCCATCGATCGACTTAGGTACAACTAGCATGTCAAAGTTCAAGCATGTGATTATTACCAGCTGCCATAGCGGCTAGCAATAAACTCTGTGTTTTCCCTGCAGGGACAGCTCCCCACTCCTTTTTTTTTTCCTGACATGGATTTGGAGAGGCCAATAGACTAAGTATTGCATCTTTGATGTAGTCTCTCCTGCTAAAAATACCATGCCTTCTTATATAAAGAGTATTAACTTCCTTAACATGCACAGCAATAGCATCTAGCATGTAACTCTTTTTTTTTTTATTAATAATAAAGTGTACTAATCCTTAAGCATCTCATCATATTACAACTTTCTGAAATGCAAGAGGAACAACCGTTCCTTTAACAGTGTTTTTTGTAACATATTGTGGTGAGTACAAGTTGGTAATGCATCACATCAGTGTGCAGTAGTAGCGGCGCCTGATTTTTGGGACTAGACATGGCATATGACCAAAGCATATCCCTCTAAGGAGTGTAGTTGTCTCAATCCAGAGCACCAAGTGTCATTTCTCTCTGCTATCTTGTTGCACTGCTACCAGCATGAGTGACGTCTGAAACGTTTTCTGGACACCAAAAGAAAAAAAGTGACAGGTGAGGGAGCTCCAGCACAGAGCCTGTGATTAACAGCCTTAGCTCTGTTCCTGTGTGCTGTGTGAAGGGGAGAGTGTCCTTTCCCTCCTATCAGCTCTCAGAGCTCTCCTTACTGAGCTCTACAGAGTGTACCATGAGCTCCCCATCCCCTGATTTCTGACAGCTCAGACAAGCTATATACGTTCTGCACTTTGAACGGCTGTAGAGAAGAGAGGCTACAGATAAATAGGTACAACTTATGTAGGAGAATTTGTCTAATCTCTGCTGTGTCCATACAGTCTCTGCATCCCTATAGAGAAGAATAGTCTGCCTATACACAGCTCTAGGTGGCTCCATTGTAGAGGCCACAGTGCCCTTGTGCATGAAGCCTTAGCGAACCCTATTCAGCTTCTATTAACACCATAATTCCCTTCTTAGTTTTTATAATCATTTGTATGTAAACATTTTTCATTAGCATTTGTTTGTGTTTTAGCACCAAACAAAAAATTGCTTTATACCAGAAACATCAATCACCCCCTCCCCCTTTTTATCTGGACAAAGATCACCGTCCTTCCAAATGAAAAACCTTCTACCTGGATGGGAGATCACCACCGCTCTATCTGGACAAAAGATCATCTTCCTTTTAACTGGACAAAAGATCACTTCCCTTCTAAATGGACAAATGATCACCTTCCTTCTAACTCTGGGTTTCTCAGCCAGGGTTCCTCTAGAGGTTGCTAGTAGTTCCTTGGGCAATGAGCGATTTCTGCCTCTCAGATAAGTTCGCACTTACACCGTTGATCTTTCCATCCATTCATTTCTTCCCAATGGCCACAGCTATAAGGAGCATTCTTCCCACTGACCATCACACTCATGTATCATGATTTGTAAAAATAGTGATTTTTAGCAGGGTTTCCAGAGACCAGAAAGTTATTTCAAGGGTTCCTCTGTGTTGAAAAGGTTGATAAAGGCTGTTCTAACAGAACAAAGGATCACCATTCTTCTATCTGGACAAGGGATTACCTTCTTTTTTGTCTCAACAAAGGATTGCCTACTTTCTACCTGAGCAAAGAATGACCTCTCTTCTATCCTGACAAAGGTTCACCTGAATTAACTCCCATCTAATTGGACAAATGATCCCTCCCTTTCTAACAGTGATACTTTTGTTGTCTAAATTAACACTATTTTAGTCAACTACAATACGACTAAAACTAAAACAATTCAGCTGACTAAAATACAAAGAAAACGAAAATGATATTGGAAATTTGACGTCAAAATTAACACTGCTTATATATCACATCAGCTAAGTCTGTGTCTGTAGTGCATGTTCAAACCTTAATATCATAAATAATAACATGCTTTTAGATTTTTACTCCAGGAATATATACTGAGTTTGGAAATTCTAGAGAAATGCTTTAATAATGCATTACAATTTAACTAAACCCATTAGATTTTAGTCAACTAAAATGATTTTAGTCGACTAAAATGTACTGGAGATTTTAGTTGACTAAAACTAAAACAATTCAGATGACTAAAATACAACTGAAAGTAAAATGGCGTTTTATTCAAAAGCCTGACTAAAACTAAATTGATATTTTACATCAAAATTACCACTGCTTTCTAATGGTACAAAGGATCAACTGCCTTCTAACTGGCCAAAGGCAATGATGCTAGTGTAATGACCTTAGAACAAATTGGACATGTAGCCAGGGGCATATTTGCCGTGAGGCAGATCAGGCATTTGCCTAGGGTGGCACTTTTCAGGGGGGGCGGCAGTGCCGTCCCCCCCCCTTTCACACAGAAGGGACACTTCTGTGGGAAAGGGACGGGCAGGGCCGCCATGGCTGAGGGTACAGCAAGGATTGTCACCCGGGCAAGGGACAGGCTGCAGAGGAGAGCGGAGTGGTGGGCGGATCCCCGGTGTGCACTTGGAGCGCGTGAGGGTGCCGGGATGTGCAGGAAGGCCAGAAGGTGCCGCGGAGGAGGAAGAAGAAGAGGATGAGGTCAGGGAGAAGGAGCCCGCCTGCTCTTTTGCAGCCGCCGATCCTGGGGGAGAAGGAACACAGGCACCCGTCCTGCAATGATCCTGTCACCATCTGGAGGAGCCGCTGCTGGACAGGTAAGTGCTTGGAGGACTGGTGCTTCCAAACCCCTGTCTCACTGTCCCCCCGATACACTGCCCCCCACCTGTTCTACTTCTCTCCCCCGTCCCATTGCCCCCCATCCATCACATTGCCCCCTGGCACCCAGCCCCACACCTGTTCCATTTCCCCCACATTGTGCCACTGCCCCCCACCTATCCCTCTGCACTCCTCCTGTCCAGCTGCCCCGATCCTGTCCCATGCTCCCTGTCATGCTGCTCCCCACCTATCCCTCTGCGCTCCTCCTGTCCCACTGCCCCTCACCTATCCTTCTGCGCTCCTCCTGTCCCTCTGTGCTCCTTCTCCTGTCCCACTGCCCCTCACCTGTCCCATTGCCCCTCACCTGTCCCACTGCGCTTCTCCTGTCCCACTGCCCGATCCTGTCCCATGCTCCCTGTCACGCTGCCCCCCACCTATCCCTCTGCGCTCCTTTTGTCCCACTGCCCCTCACCTATCCTTCTGCACTCCACCTGTCCCTCTGTGCTCCTACTCCCGTCCCACTGCCCCTCACCTGTCCCACTGCGCTGCTCCTTACCCATTGCCCCTCACCTGTCTCACTGCGCTCCTCCTGTCCCACTGCCCCTCACCTGTCTCACTGCACTCCTCCTGTCCCACTGCCCCTCACCTGTCCCACTGTGCTCCTCCTGTCCCACTGCCCCTCACCTGTCCCACTGCGCTACTCCTGTCCCGCTACTCTGATCCTGTCCCATGCCCCCCCCCCATCACGCTGCCTCCCATCTGTCCCTCACCTATCCTTCTGCGCTCCTTCTCCTGTCCCACTGCCCTCCACCTGTCCCACTGTGCTCCTCCTGTCCCACTGCCCCGATCCTGTCCCATGCCCTCCCGTCACGCTGCCCCCTACTTGTCCCTCTGCGCTCCTCCTGTCCCACTGCTCCTCACTTGTTCCACTGCGCTCCTCCTGTCTCACTGCCCCTCATGATTCCTCCCACTGACACCAATGATGGGGCACTATTCCTCCTACTGACACTAATGATGGGGCACTATTCCTCCCACTGACACTAATGGTGGGGTACTATTCCTCCTACTGACACTAATGATGGGGCACTATTCCTCCCACTGACACTAATGGTAGGGCACTATTCCTCCTACTGACACCAATGATGGGGCACTATTCCTCCCACTGATACCAATGATGGGGCACTATTCCTCCCCCTGACAACGATGATGGGGCACGATTCCTCCCACTGATACCAATGATGGGGCACTATTCCTCCCCCTGACAACGATGATGGGGCACGATTCCTCCCACTGATACCAATGATGGGGCACTATTCCTCCCCCTGACAACGATGATGGGGCATGATTCCTCCCACTGACACCAATGATGGGGCACTATTCCTCCCACTGACACCAATGATGGGGCACTATTCCTCCCACTGACACTAATGGTAGGGCACTATTCCTCCTACTGACACCAATGATGGGGCACTATTCCTCCCACTGATACCAATGATGGGGCACGATTCCTCCCACCGACACCAATGATGGGGCACGATTCCTCCCACTGACACTAATGATGGGGCACGATTCGTCCCACAGACACCAAAGATGGGGCACTATTCCCCCCACTGACACCAAAGATGGGGCACTATTCCCCCCACTGACACCAATGCTGGGGCACTTCCTCCCACTGATACCGAAGATGGGGCACTATTCCTCCCACTGACACCAATGATGAGGCATGATTCTTCCCACTGACACTAATGATGGAGTACTATTCCTCCCACTGATACCAATGATGGGGCATATATATATTTTACATTCACATCAGTCCCTAACCCTCAAGGGGCATACTATCTAAGGTCCCTAACTTTCATTCACACATACTAGGGCCAATTTAGACAGGAGCCAATTCACCTACCAGCATGTCTTTGGAGTGTGGGAGGAAACTGGAGTTCATGGCTTGAACTATCTTGCTTTGCATGTAATGAGTCTATCTCATATATTAGTTTCACCTTTTAAGTTGCATTACTGAAATAAATGAACTTTGCAACGATAATCTAATTTTTCGAGTTTCACCTGTAAGTACCTGTAATAAATAAATAAATGCAAGTGAAACAGGCCATTGTAAGGCTTCAAAAACAAAACAAAGCCATCAGAGAGATAACAACATTAGAAGTGGCCAAATCAACAGTTTGGTACATTCTGAGGAAAGAAGAACACCCTGGTGAGCTCGGCAACATAAAAAGGCGTGGACGTCCACGGAAGACAACAGTGGTGGATGATCGCAGGATCCTCTCTATGGTAAAGAAAAACCCATTCACAACATCCAGACAAGTGAAGGACACTCTCCAGGAGGTGGGCATATCATTGTCAAAGTCTACAATCAAGAGAAGACGCAGGATCATCGGCATGCAACCTATACAGAGTGACAATGGACCCGCTCCAAGAAAAGGTAAGTTGTAAAGAAAGCCGACAATCCCCGCAGGATGGATCGGATCTGCGGATTGAGCATATTGGATCGTAGTCCGACCCATTATGCTCAATCCGCAGATCTGATCCATTCTGCGGGGATCGTCGGAGGGGGTGTCACCAAGTGTTACCGCACCGGGTGACATCAACCCTAGGTACTCCTCTGACTGTAAGTCATTTTGTGGGGCAGTGAAAAGGGGAAGCCCCTACCTTTATAGCCACAGCACTGGTCCCTGACCAAGGAAAAGTATGCATTGAAGCAGACTCCTAACAAACAAATAAATATTGACTTAAATATTTACTACTGTATACCTGTCAAAGGATTTAAATTGTGTACAGCATTGTGATCCTGCGGGGATCGTCGGCATGCAACCTATACGGGGTGACACCTGACCCGCTCCAAGAAAAGGTAAGTTGTAAAGAAAGCCGACAATCCCCACAGGATGGATCTGATCCATTCTGCTGGGATCATCGGCTTGCTTTACAACTTACCTTTTTGTGGAGCGGGTCCGTTGTCACCCCGTGCGGTCGGTGTCACACCGTGCGCACCGCACCCCCCCTGCACCTGCCTCGGGACACCACTACTTACAGTTATAATACAGTGCTAAGTGGAGACATGCTGTCAGATAATTTTTCATAGTCAACAGGCAATAAAAGGCTTCCAGATGCAGGCTCAGCACTCAATGATTCTGTCCCATGAGGTTGTTCACATGATCTGTGATGTCACTTGACCAATCGTTGGGGACACACACTGAATTATCCCTGAACATTGCTGCTACAAGAAGTTATTTGACAGCATCTTCACAGTTTATAATGTGCAATAACTGTGAGTTGCATATTATCAACTCAGATATCACATGGACAACCCGAGGCACGTAGGGGGAAATAAATAAACTGGATAATGTGATACCATTAGAATTGCCAGTTTATTCAAATAAAAAAGGGTACTCATAATATATAGTAGCAAACAGCATAACAGCACAGCGCTTGAGCCGGCATGCATAATGATGTCATAACCAAGCGCTGAGTTCAAGCTGGATCTCATGAAGGCGCTTGAAAGAGCCAAGGGACATCCTTGAGGCACAGCCTATTGTTCTATCAAGAGCTCAGGATTTCATGTTTTGGAGCTCATTTGAATCTGAAAAATAGCTGGTGTGCAGTCAGGTAGTGGCGCACGAATTGGACACATAATCACGTGTGGAATTTTATCACAACTTATTCACATGATATGTAGACTTTTTTTATTGCACTATTTATAATGGTTGCATTTTATACAATTTGATGCATGTCTGTATTGTTCACTACAAAAGTATAGGCATATATGAATTATTTGATATATTTAAATAGATTGTGTATCTGATGTCTTTATTAAAGAGTATGTAAACCCAACATTTTATATTGTGATATGTGCCTGCTGTACCATGTTCTTGTATGAAAAAGTATTCTGTTCTCTTTGCATTGCTTCCTTTGTGTAACATTCCTGGTTTTCCTGCCAATCCCTCTGCTTTCCTAGGCATGAGAACACACCTTGGTAAGTTCTCTAGCTGTGCTTGTTTTCCTCCAATGATCAGACTTATGCTGACAGGTCCCTCACAGCCTTTACCTGGGAAGTTCAGTGTCCCGATGTTTCTCCTCTCCCAGCTTTCATGCAGCTGAGAACAGAGAGAATGTGATTATTTTTAGTTTGTATATGGTTTTGTACCGTTATTTTCATAGTTGCATATTTAAATACAAACTTGGCACATTTGTTCATGAATTTGTTTATTTGTGTCACTTAGGGTTGCCACCTTATCCCTTTAAACCGAACACATATTATTTACACAGGTTCTGAGGCTAATTTAAAGCAGAATAGGCACTAAGTGAGTTTAGTTACCACCTTAATCAGCCACAGAACCTGTGTAATTAGTATGTGTTCTGGTTTAAAGGGATGAGGTGGCAACCCTAGTGTCACTTGATATATTTTTAAAAGGACAGCGCAACTAATTTTTTATTCAGTTTGTTATTAAGGGGCTAAAATGTTGTTTAGTAAAAGTTGTTGGGAGGATGCTGCACCCCCTGTGTAATAGGATTTCCTTGACAGCTGGGTACTGTTCTCTGTTTATCAGGAGCACAACACAGCTCCTAACACAAAGTGGACTGCTGTCATACTGACAGCAGAGTACAGGGCCTCAGGTTACAAAGAGAGAGCCCTAATGTTTCAGTGAAATCCGCAGAACTGACCTGTCAGTTTGACGATCAGTTCTACAAAGTGCAAGACATGGCTGGGAAATACAGAGGTAGGAGAGGATCCCACCTCAGTTGTGCCCCCTGCAGTATGCCATTCAAGACGGGTGCCTCTTCTGCCTCCACCTGAAGCCAAGCACTCTCATTATCTGCAGCACAGAGAGATTCTGATACAGAGTGGGCAGCTGTCATACTGAGATCAGAGCAAAGTGCGACTGGTTACACAGAGAGAACCATAGTTTCCCAGTGTAATCTGCAGAACTGAGCTGTCTGTTGAATGGCAATCTGTGCATAGTGTTGGACTTCCTGCAGCATGGCACTTAAGGTGCCTTTTCTGCCTAGGCCCAGACCCTTTCTTTGATCAGTGTCTCTGAATGAACATATAGTTTCCAACTGCCTTTTTTTGGAACCCGATCCCTCTATCCCTCTTTCCTTCTTTCTTTTAATGCTGATCTGAAGACAAAAAAAATATTATTTAACTACCAAAAGTGTTCTAGCCCACTAGATCTTTTCATCCAACCTTTACATTTTTGTTTTATTTTAAAAACCCATCATAAAGGAAATGCGTTGATGAGAAAAGGCATTTGTGTGTTCAACCAATCATTTTTGCTTATTATTTCTTTGTGGTCCCCATATATGAGGAGGGATGTGTCTTTTGCGCGCATGCTTTAAATAGTTACTAAACCCATAACCCTGCATTCACTATATCTGGTCTCCCACAGTGCATAGAACATGGAAATACAATTACTATAGTAAACATAAACTGCTAAATACATTTTCTTATCAGCAGTCTTGTGACTTCTATCAGTGTCCAGCCGAGCACTGCTTGAAGCTTGTAGGAGAAGTTTTCATTCTTCCCTGATTGTCCTATGAAGCTGCAGGACCCCTGACCCTCTGCCTGGACAGTGCTAATTGGCCCTCTGCTGATCACATGAAATGTCCTCTTCGGAACTATGGTCAGGTCCTAGATTATAAGGGCTATAAACACCTGCACACTCATCCCTCTGGTTACTGGCAAAACATGGACCCTGAGTTAGAGACCTTTTGTCCCTTTCTCTGTGTCAGAGCCTTGCACTGCCACATGTGTTACCATAAAGATCTAATACCTTAAAGTGTTACTCCAGGACCCTGCATTCACTATATATGGTCTCCCACAGTACACAGAACATGGAAATGCAATTATTTTAGTAAATATAAACTGCTAAGTACTTTTTCTCATCAGCAGTTAGAGCAGACTTCTATCAGTGTCCAGCAGAGCACTGGTTAAAGCTTGTAGGAGTTTTCATTCTCCCTTGATTGTCCTATGAAGCTACAGGACCCCTGACCCTCTGTCTGGACAGTGCTGATTGGCCCTGTGCTGATCACATGTACTCTCCCAAGAAAAGAAAAAAAACTCTTTAGCGATACACACCAAACTGAGCATGTGCAGATTGCCCCCAAGACTCTGTTCTATCAGACGATGGATTGGGGACAGTAGAAGAAGGGGAGGATCAGAGAAGACAGGATCAAACATCCTTTTTTCACAATGAGGATTAACCCCTTAGGTTCTACAATGAGTATAACAAGCATGCTTTACTGCATATACACACTGATTTTACTGTTGTGGGTTTAGTAACACTTTAAAAACTGCCATGTAAATTCTATGTGGTAAGTGCTGATGTGAGTATCACAGTGCAGTATCTCTGTTTGGTGAGATCTAGATAAACCACTCCGCTAACCCAAAAATATAAGCATGTGCTGACCCTACTCTGTCATTTTACGTGGCCTACCGCTTCATGTCTGAATTGCTGTTGTTCCCAGTTGCTTCCACTTTGTTATAATACCACTAATAGTTGACCATGGAATATTTAGTAGCAAGGAAATTTCATGGATGGACTTATTGCACAGGTGGCAACCTATCACAGTACTACGCTTGAATTCACTGAGCTCCTGAAAGCGACCCATTCTCTCACAAATGTTTGTAGAAGCAGTCTGCATACCTAGGTGCTTGATTTTATACACCTGTGGCCATGGAGGTGATTGAAACACCTGAATCCAATGATTTGGAAGGTTAGCACTTCTGCCTGGCAGTACTAGGGTCGTTGGTTCAAATCCCAGCCACGGCACCTCATGCCTGGAGTTTGCATGTTCTCACTGTGTCTGTGTGGGTTTCCTCCGGGTACTCCCATTTCCTCCCACACTCCAAAGACATGCTGGTAGGTGAATTGGCTCCTGTCTACATTGGCCCTACTATGTATGAATGTAAGTTAGGGACCTTAGATTGTGCACCCCTTGAGGGTCAGGGACTGATGTGAATGTACAATATATATGTAAAGCACTGCGTAAATTGATGGCGCCATATAAGTACCAGAAATAAATAAATAAAAAATAAATTTGGAGGGGTGTCCCAATACGTTTGGCAATATAGTGCATATTAACCACAAATAAAGTGCAGTCCAGTCTAGAGTAATTGTAGAAGATATTTAGTGGTGTCATTTTTGGTGATTCAACAGCTGGAGTTTGGATCTTCAGCTGAACAAGCACAGTGGCCACAAACATGGAGGCCCTGGATTAAAACGCAAAAAAAGAAAACAAATGTTTATATGAAGATCCAAAGAATTCAGAACAACTGTACACACATTTATATTCAATGTGTTATATACATTTTCCTTGTCAAATATGACCCCTGGGTTGGAAAAACAGTTCTTGAGGATCACCATATTTAACCTATTTTCTTGGGCGTAGCTTTCCTTTAAGGATGGTAGTGGCTTGAGAGACGTAACTGTTATGTCATATATCTATTGGAAAAGGAAGCAGGTTTATCAAAAACATTTCATTGGCTTCCACTTTCCCTATTTAACCCAAGTTTTGAACATTTCAAATCTTGTCTACTGTGTGTGATAAACAGTTATTTCTGTGTGCAGAATATAAACAGGAAATAACTTGGAATCTTAAAAATACTGCCAGATAAGAACTATTGTCTGCATCCCTAGAACTTCCTCACTAAGCCCTAATGGTGTCACAGGGATGAAACTCATTTATATTAATCGTATGCCTAGAAACAGCACATTGCAAAAAAATGTGAACATAGCTTCCCACAAATAGCACAAATATGCTGCTGTGTGTTTGCATGCTAAAGGTCAATCTGACTCCACCAACTGTAGTCTTCAGTAGACAGCCTGCAATAACATTATTTGGTGTGAACTTTAACTTTCAAAACGCAGGCAGTACCACGGGGTTGGGATCGCAAAAGTTGTAGGAACAAAGCCCCCTGCCACTTAATGCAGGTCAGAGGCGCTGACATGCAATAATGACATCTTCAAATATGTGTAATACCCAAGCCATATGTTTTATTCATGATGCCTTTGGCATGTGTGAATTATTATTATTATTATACAGGATTTATATAGCGCCAACAGTTTGCTCAGCACTTTACAATATAACGGGAGACAATACAGCAACAATACAGTTCAATACAAGAGGGATTTGAGGGCCCTGCTCCTTGGAGCTTACAATCTAGGAGGGAGGGGCTAGTGGTACAAAAGGTAGTAACTGTGGGGGATGGACTAGTTGGAAGAGTAGAAGATTCCATTATTAGCTGAGGGCAGGATAGGCTTCCCTGAAGAGATAGGTTTTCAGAGATCACCTAAAAGTGAGCAGAGTAGGTGATAGTCTGATAAATTGGGGTAGAGAGTTCCAGAGGATGGGGGAAGCTGTGGAAAAGTCCTGGAGATGAGCATGGGAGGAGGAGACAAGGGAGCTAGAGAGCAGGAGGTCTTGCGAGGAGCGGAGAGGACGGTTTGGGTGATACTTGGAGACAAGATCGTTGATGTAATTTGGGGCAGAGTTATAAATGGCTTTATACTTTATGAATGATGTGCTATATTATGAAAACTAGAATGCACTGTTATAACTGAGATGGATAGCTTTCAGAACTTTGAGCCTGGGCTCACACTGATGCGGTGTAGAATTCGTAGCAGTTTCTGTGCAAATTCTGCACCGCATCACAATCACATCACAATCACACCCCGTTCGTGCGAACCACTGTGGGTGTGTATGTTAAGTTAATAACGCACCGAAATCGGTTCGCAAAACACGGTGTCATGTGCAAAATTTGATCGCATGGGTGTGAATACCCATGCGACTCGATTCTAGTGCGGACCAAAAAAAGGGTCCTGCACATTTTGGGTGCGGATGTGGTGCGATTTGAATGTATAGCTCAAATTGCACTACACAGAATTCGCATGTGATTTGCACAGGAATGCAGTGCGGTTCCTGTGCAAAGCACATGCGATATGCTGCACTGCATCAGTGTAAACCCAGGCTGAGGGTCTGCCGAAAAATAGAAGAACTTTTATGCCACTTTCTATTTAAATTATCATGTGACTCCTCAAAGCAACTCCTATGTTCTTGCCTACTGACCCATTGGTGCCATTATGTCCTGCTCACTAGTGTGACATGGACTGACATGTCTACAACACAACCAGTCCAGGCTTAATCTTTTAATATGGAAATTCAAATAAGAAATTAATTTGCTACCCACTGTCTTTTGAAAAGAGGTCTACCTCTGCTAAGGGGGAAGGAAGTTTTGCTGGACAACAACCTCTGTCATTTTTAGAGTTATCATTGAATATCTGCTTAATATTTTGCATTACTATTAACTAAAAAAAGTTACCGGAGCAAAAACAGGAAATGCACCTTATCATAGACATCTAATGGCACTTGGGTGCTTAAATCTAACTTGTTACTTTTGCCAAGGAAATATGCTGAGATTGGAAATTCCAGAGTGTTAAAAATTGTTACAGATTACATATCCCTGGTTACATAAAGGGTTATGAAATGTGCTTGTTATGAATGCCAGAAAGAAGCTGTATTGCGTTCTGCAATTTACTGAGATGCTTAAATCACATGTCCTCAACAGAGATTGTTGGGTGGAAAAGATATCTTTTAAGGGGTCAGACCACCCAAAATCATATTTCACTTTTTTTCTATTGCATAAAGCAGAGAGAACTCAGCAAGACACTGCAGGCTCCACACTACGCCCTGCATTTAATGAATAACTTGTAAAATGCAGAGATAGTATAATGTAAACACTTTAGTGTCCAATGGAAATTGGATATAAGTATCTGCTTTCTGTTAAAGCACACCCCAAAATTATGCAGGGAACTCTAGTCTAGATCAGCCTTTCTCAACCTTTTCAACACAGAGGAACGCTTGAAATAATTTTCTGGTCTCAGGGAACCCCTGCTAAAATTGACTATATCTACAGCTCATGATACACAAGTGTGATGGTCAGTGGGAAGAATGCTTTTTACACTTGTCATTGGGTAGAAATACTCACTTACAGATAACTAAAAAGATCAATGTCAGTAGGAACTTATCTGAGAGGCAGAAATTGGTCATTACTCAAGGAACCCTTAGCAACCTCTGTAGGAACCCTAGTTGAAAAACCCTGGTCTAGATAAATGGGATTGGATTATTTTTCATCATACAAATCCATTTTTGCCTTTAGTTGGTGCATTGCTCCTCTCCTTGTATGTGCAGACTCTGTGTATTAATTTCCTGTCGATGTGTACACTCTCCAACCATTTCTGAACATTGTCTTATAACTATGGTTACTATGGCAGAATATGCCAGTGTGCTGTACATTGGCACAGCTGCTTGTAGTAGAATTAGTGTAGTAGGAGCATCTAGGAAAGGGTGCCAGATCTTTAGATGAACTGCTGAAGTGTTGTTACCCTAGGACAGGAACTGTCTGTGGGCATACTTTGCTGGTATGATTTATTTAAAGCAGGGTTTAAAAAGGACTGTACTTGTGCTGGGGGCAGTAAAAACAAGTGCTTGAGCCCATCTAAAGCCTACAGATGGATGGAGCTGTTCAGTCTCAGTGGCAGTTATTCTCTGCATCGCAGTCATAGGAAATTTTACGCAGCATGTGGAGTTGACAGGCGGCATTGCCCAGCAAACTCTCCAAGTTACATCAATAGGGCTGTGCCACAACTGTGGGCCAAGTGCTTGACTCGTGGTTGCAGCACATCAGTCCCATTGAAAATTTACAAGAAAAAAAACATGCATTTAAGAGGTAGCAGGAATGCCTCCATATTTCCCAATAGCGGATACTTAGATGTCATTTTATAAATGACCCACCACTAATCATTTTTTATAGAACAAAAAAAAAGTGTGAGTAAAGCATTTTTTGTATTCTGAAGCATTTCTCTAATTTAGTCAGCTGAGGGTTGAATTAAAAAATAGTAATACTGTTTACCTCCTACATTCCTATAGCCACTAAATTATAAACAGCTGCTGATGCCTTAGGTAGACAGTCCTCATCCACCCTACAATTGGCTGCAGATCCCAGTCTTACTATTATATGCTGCCCTCAGCACATGCAGGTTTTCTCACCTGCTTTAAGTAGCTCCAGCATCCAATTTGCTATGGAGGTGTACATCTCTGTGAACACCCACTGTGATGCTATAGGCAGTTTGGCCTCTCATTTTGGTCCCAGAAAAGGAGAAGACCTAAACTGAGACAACAGATAGGCAATGACTGCATCAGTAGGCCTAGGCAGTCATTTAGAAAAGGCCCAGAGGACCTCTTCTGGGATTGTCCCACCTATATAACAAAGTTCAATGGTACCATACTGGCCAGATCTGGCTCAATGACACCACTACAAAGCACAGTATCTGTAAGGAGGTTGTATGTTCTCTTCTGAAAATTACTTGCACACACCAAAAAACATACTGGTAGGTTGTTTGGTCTCCACCCAGATTGGTCCTACAGCATCTGTATGCATTTCTCTAGCAGTGGCCTTAGATTATTTCAGCATCTCTCAGACAAAAAACAAACTAAAGGGCTTCTTAACAAAGTCATTGTGCCAACAAAGAATTTGTTGGCACAATGATCATAAAAATAAATAAGCTGGATACTGGATGCTGCTAAGACAAAACACTGTATAGTAGAATATTCTCAGGAGAGGTCATATAAGAGTAAAACATGCAAGATTTGTTTGACAGGAAACCCAATAAAAAACAGTGAATGTTTTGTTTTGTGAATCCAGCAGTACTTTGCTGTAAATTTAAATAATCTATATATAGGAGGTTAGTAGAAACTTCAAGTACTTTTTCCTGGCCTAAAAAACTGAACTTTTCACCTTACACAATCCAGCAATCCTGAGTGTACGTGTACTTTGTTTAACAATTAATATCTATGGACATATGCCAAACATTTCATATTTGTATCTAATGCAGTTTGACCTTCAGTGGTGCCCCAAAGGAGCCTGTTGAACTTTCATGAAGTTCAGTAAAATCACCAGGGGCATAAATTAGTGGCTTCTTGAAGCCTTGACATTCTAGGAACCAACTGTGACCTCTTGGAAGGCGCTCGTGAACTTTCATTGTCAGCATTCTCACCTTGGCTTTGTATAAACATATAATTCCGGATTATCCACTTAAAATAACGTTCTGAGAGAAACGAGGTTTCCAGTCCTTCCTTAGCTTCCCTAAAACCCTGCTAGCAGTAGTATAGACGCAGCAGTTGGTTTGTAGACAGACAAGAGAACAACCTAAATGAGGAGCTAAAGATTGGATAGAAACCTACTTTCTGGAGGGCATCAAAAAGTTTTTGTCTCTATTCATGAAAACATGGAGCTCAAAATTGAGTGTGTACCCACTGGGGAAATCATCCGGGTGGTCAACCACGATGGAGAGTTTGTGTGCACAAACTGCAAAAACGTAAGATATTTTATCAACATCCATTTTGGTTTACAGCTATGCATTGTTATTAACCTCTTCAGATGTGGCTGTGTAAAGAACGTCTTTTATAGATTCTGACTGTTTGATGTATCACGTTTTTAATGAGGGTTGTTCAGCATTTTTGTTACTCATGCTAACCTTTTTGTAGTATGTGTAGATTTCATTATATCATTGCTTAATATAACTAAAATTGGATGTTCTCTGATTATTGAGAGGAAGAGGATTATAAAATTTGATTTACAAATACATCTTTTATAATTGAATGTAACAGTGACAGGCTAATAGATAGTAAACAAGTTGCAATTTGTACGTAAGATTTTACATATGAAGTTCAGGAAGGGTGGAGACACTATATTTGCAAAACTGAATGCTTGCAAAAATCCAGCCACATCTGGGAAGTCTGTGAAGAAATGGTTATTCTGTTTAGAAAAAAACAAGGATTAATATAATGCAGCAGACGTTAAGAGACAATTGGAGAAACTCAAGCATTCTATTACAAAGTTCACATAGAAACCTAATAACTGGAATTTCCTGCCAACTCAGATGCTTTGGATTTTCAGTATGTCCTGATATTTAACTTATGAAACTTGAAGAGATTGCCAGCAATGAGTTGGTAGAGAAATGACTTTTGCTGTGGAAACATAATACAGTATAAAGCAATTGCTGCACTAGTTCTTTTATCTGTCTTAGCTTGTCAGTCTGTCTAGCATGGCTGCAAACCCCCATGGACCCAAGACAAGCGGCTTCTATTATGTCTACTGTTGGCTCTGTCGGTCTCTGCTGTAGTCAAAACCCAAATCCTGGAGATGCAGTGTTTTATTTTACTCCTAAAGGATATCTAAATAAAAGATAAAAAATGTAATATATTGCAGTTTGTCAATCTATAAATGTGGTGACTGCATTTTTTTATTTTTCAGGCTAAGAACTATTTTCAGTAACTACAGAAAATACCTGTTTATTTTGCTAGAGATGTTGTGTCTTTTAAGCTGAACTCCAGGCTTACCTTCAGCCTGGGTTCACACTTCTGCAGTGCGGCATATTGCATGTGGTTTGCACAGGAACCTCACCGTATTTCTGTGCAAATCATATGTGAATTCTGTGCGGTGTGATTTGAGCCATATATTTTGTATGGCTCAGATTGCATCGCATTCGCACCAAAAAGGTGCAGGACCCTTTTTTTGGTCTGCACTGGAATCGGATTGCATGGGTATTCACGCCCATGTGATCCGATTCTGCACAGTGCACCGCGTTTTGCGGTGAAACCGGTGCAAACTCCGCACTGCATCAGTGTGAACCCAGGCTCAGTCTTGCACAGTTCTATAGGATCCTCTCCTATACTGAAACTGCTTATCTGATGTCACGGCATACTGTAGGTTTTTCACAGTGTGAATTAGAAACTGCAACAAGTCAGATAGAGCCCACCACATTTCTGGACTGGAGGGCATCCAGAGTCATCTAGCTCTTTCTTCCCCAGCTTGACTGTCCCTACGTTGCCCCTTTTAATTAACTAGATTTTTATTTTGGAGGCTCAGCATCATATGTAGATGTTACCTAAGGAAGTCTGCATGCAAATGTAGCCTGCCAAGGAATGCTCACTCCATCAGACTGATGTCCACACATCAAGGCATTTTCAAATTTTCATATACCTTCCCAAGAGCCAGCCTACTGCTTACATCAGAGTTGAGGGCTCTCAAGAGGAATACTGAGGCTGGGGACTGTTTTTTTTTCAGGGAGCTATGTATAGTACCCTGCTGGCGTCTCCCACCAGCCACAATCTGTCTGTATTGCATAGAGAAAAACAGAAATAAGGTAGGAAGGTTTCATTTTAAGTTTGAATATACCCCCCCCCCCCTCTTCCCTTCCAGGACAGGAAGTGTGCTATTTGCTGGATTACCAGGTAACAATAAAAGAAAATACTTTGGAAAAAAAAAGAAAAAACTAATGAAGCCACCTCAGCTCAGGAGTGGGAGGTTGCCATATATAACATTTTTGGTTTTGGATTAAGATGTGCTTCAAAATATCACTGGTAGGCAGCACTAGCTGTACATGCAGTTCTGAGGGAGCTCTCTTTCCCACCACCACAAAAGAAAGCTCCTGAAATGGCCCCTCTCATACTTGATTCCATAGCAGGCTTGTGAGGATGTTTGGTGGCAGTTTTGCTACTGGTCTGTGTTGTTAGTACTGAATTATAGGAAATTAGTTGAGTCACTGTTGCACAATCTGCTGTAGAGATCTGATTTGTAAACATACTGACCTCTGTAGCTGCAAGCATTGTGGAGCAATTCATCTTCATGTTTTACAGCAGAAACAATAAAAACATTCAAATCTTTATTTTATCTCACCTGCTCAGCTCCTCTTGCTTCATCACAAAGCACCTAAACCCCATTTTTATATTAGAAGGGAGAAGGATGGAAGGCTGCTGAGTCACTGCTGGAAGGGGGGGAGAGTAAACTGAACTGTTGAGAGAATGACTTAGAGGACTTCAGTACTTCTGCTTTGAACTTTGACAATGAATTGTTTCATAGTGTCTGCAGCTGCAAATGTCTGTGAGGGCATATTTTAAAGCTCTATTACTGCTTTTTAAAAATATAAAAAACACATGTCCATAGCCTGACTTCAGTCTCATGTTATAGGGAAACTTTCTATCACTATGTAACAAGATGAAAAATTATAGCAGTAACAGAATGACAGCAGGTAGGCTGTATTGGGTACGTTTTCTAGAATGAGAATATCCAGTAATCCCCTGATAACTTTCTGATATAGAAAGTGTCATTATGACAGGAAATTGGGAGGCTCCCATTAAGTCATAAGAATAATGTTGTGTATAGCAGACTGCAGACATTTTCTCCTGTGCTGCGTGTCAGCATAGTGCATAAACATAAAATGCTGCTCTTGTAACCTGGTTGATTCAATGCCAGTAGCTCTAATGTTCATTTCTATACCTTGTATGCCTTCTGTTATGTTCTCTTCAATGTATTTACAAAAGCAATTGCACTGTTAAGAGGGAGAGAAAAGGGCAGGATTTGATTCCAGTGTTTACATCAGTGGTCTCCAAACTGTGGCCTGTGGGCCAGATGTTGTTCTTTGCTTGTTTTGGCATTTGGAGCACTATTCCACCCACCATGGGGATACCAACCATGGAAAATAATTCCTCCCATTGACACCACAGTGGGGCATAATTCCACCTACCGACACCAGTGATGGGGCACTATATTTGCCACTGACACAAATCATAGGGCACTATTCCTCCCACTGACATCAATGAAGGGGCATCATTCCTTCCACTGACACCAATGACGGGGCACTATTCCTTCCACTAATACCAATTGTTTTGGATGTGATCACTTAACCGACCACAGCTGTTGTGATCTACCAGTGAGCCTAATTAATGTGAGAATACGTGCACGTGGAAGTAAGACACTGGCACAAAATGCAGTTTGCCAACTTCCTAATTTCTACTTTATTGAGGAAATAACAGTAACATTTATAAGTCTCATGATGCAGGCGAAGCATATACGATGATTGGGTGAAAAGTCCCCTAGATTTCCTGCGTGTTCTTCCATCTGTGTCGATATCTTCCAATCATTGTCAACAAAACGACTCATTCCCGTTTATGGGGGTTGTTTACATTAAAAAATACTTTTCTTCTAATGAGTCACCTAGGGTGAGACTCCGGATGAAGGCACCATCTTTGATTATCATTGTTCCGTTGCCCTATATCTGATTGTTTTCTTAAGAGAGTAGAGAATTTAGAGAGCAAGAAGCAGAGAGTAGCAAGACTATAAAATTGTCATTTTACTGATCATCTAATAGAACGTGGGCTGTCTATCACAATCCACTACATAATGATGGGGCACTATTCCTCCTACTGACCACAGGTGCTATGCATATTTGTTTACCCCCACTGACCACCGAGCCTGATGCATTTTCTACTCTCATTGACCACAGTTCAGCTCCCTTGAAATCTGAAGTACCCTTTGTTTACATTAGTTTGGAGATCCCTAATTTACTGTACATGGCAGAATGCATCCCCGGCATTTCTTCAGATATTTGCTTATTCCTGCAGGTCAATGCTAGGATACACTCCTAAGGGATACTGAAAGTGCTTCAGTTGATATAAACTGGTATTCAGAGAGACATTATTAAAAAATGGAAATCTTAACTGGGCTATGGATAATCCCAGTACAGATCTTAAGGCTCAACTCCAGTTTATTTATTTGAAATTATTGCCACAGGAATTATGCTGCAATACTTACCGCCTCTCACATGCTGTCCCACTTCGAAGTCCAGCACTGGTCCAGGCTAAATGATGTTTAACATTATTCAACCCATTTCCTGAGAGTGCAGGGTGTCATGGACCCACCACTTGGCAACATTGCAACTTACATGCGTGGTACAATGATGCAGAGAAGAGATTAGTGGCACTCTCTCCATCATTGAGGCCAAGTAGAGGGCCATACATGTTATCTATTTATGTCAGGTACTTATATAGAGCCATCAATTTATGCAGCGCTTTACATACTGTACATTCACATCAGTCCCTAACCATCAAGGGGTGTACAATCTAAGGTCCCTAACTTACATTCATACATACACATACTAGGGACAATTTAGACAGGATCCAATTAATCTACCAGCATGTCTTTGGAGTGTGGGAGGAAACCAGAGTACCCAGAGGAAACCCACGCAGGCACAGAGAGGACATGCAAACTCCAGGCAGGAGGTGCCATGGCTGGGATTCAAACCAATGACCCGAGTACTGCCAGGCGGAAGTGCTAACCATTTAGCCACTGTGCTATCCATATGTGACTGAAGATATCTAAAAAAAAAAGGTAATGTATCTATAGTTTCTAATTACAACCTAGTGATAATTTTATCTCAGATTCTGAAGATGGATGTTCTACTAATATGTAAATTAACAGATTTCCTACACAAAATATCCAGATTTGTGCATCTCCGTGATTTAAAAGCATTTGTCACAAGCAACAGTTGAACTTGTTTTGCTTTTTAAGGACATTCGTATAAATAAGCAGAAAAGGGCTGTCCACATATGGACAAGATGACTGGTCTGCTTTATAGCTTCCTATGTACCACCTTGCAGATCACAGGACAATGAATGAGTTTCTTGGTGTCGATTCATTATCTAATAACCAGGTTGGCAGTCAGCTGACATGGAAACCTGCTAATTGAACCAGGAAAGAAGTGGTGTCACCAGACTGGCCAAACAATTATTTTGCTAGGTAATAAAACATTATTTGTATGCGTTTTTTACTATTGTGTATCTATTAGCTTAAAGATCCACTTTAATGATAAAAAGGAGGTCACATTCCTGAGACTTTACAATCCCATTGGCTTATACAAGCTAGAGAGCGAGTATTCTAACTTTTGAGGGTCTGTGAACTTTAGTAGTAACTTTAGTGAACTTTAGTAAAATGTCACCAATACACTCATCTTTTCTTTTGACAAGGGAATATTGATTCCCCAGTATGGCAAGGGTGATACCATGAAATATTAGGTATCATTCATCCATAGAGCAAATGCTAGTCCAACGTTAAAAAGAACCTCACAGTATTTTAGGTTATTATTACAGTTAACTTGTCAGTGAAGGACTGGGAACTTTGGCCTGGAGGCAAACACACCCAGCTGGTCACACTTGGTGTAATCACTAAGCAAAGCAAATTGAAAGTAGTCCACACTAGTTTTAGTGCCTACCTGCAGAAGCCAAAGTTCTCTATGGTGTGGAAATTACACGAATGTGGCAGGGGGTTATCACAGGAGTACCAGAGGGGAGTTAGTTGTGGCAGTTTGAAGATTTGGGGAGATTTTGATGCAAGAGGTGTTGCCCTTCATAAAAATGGTTTTCACACAGGACAGGACCTAATAACCATCACAATGCCTTGGGTCTCAGTAGGAGCCAGTGGAGACCAGAGAAACATCAGTAAGTCCCTGGCTTCAAGTCCATCTTTGTTCTTTGAATACTGTCAGAAGGCCTCTCACTGGTAGCAGCCATGATGGCGTGCAGTCTCATATTTGCCTCTGTAAGTAGAGTCTTGCGCTTCCTCCTACATGTTTAAAAGTGGAGTATGGCCAAAAATTATTTTCAGGCCATTTGCACAGTAAAAGTTAACTCTATTGAGCTCCATCTCAGGCTGCTGCAGCGTTTGTTACTTATCTTACTTTGCTGGGTTTTTTTTACCTTCCTCTGGATCTACTGTGGGTATAGGATTATAACATTTTTTTTTAACCACTTCCCGTCCGGCCCATGTATATAAATAGCCGGATTGAAGCAGTGCAGGAGTGGGTTGCCGTTAAGAAACGGCGCCAGCCATTTTAGCCTGTGCGCGCTCCCTGGGACACCGATCGCTGTATGGGACCTCTGTGTGAGGTCCCGATCATGTTATCACTGATTGGCCAATCAATGACCACATGAATAGTAGTAAGCAAGATGACATCATTGCTTACTACGTGTGAAATCTGTGAATGATCACAGAGGTCACATGGTACAAGGCTATTCACAACAGCCTTGGACCATGTGACAAGCTGTGACCAATCACAGCTCTCACAGTATTTCTAAATGGCTGCAAGAATGCAGCCAGAGAGAAAGAGAAATTAATGCTTTTACAGCCTTTATTGGTGTAAAAGCAATCAGTGTAAAAAAAAAAAAATCTTAATCACCTCTCACAAATAGTACAGTGTCACTATGGTGACACTGTACTGCTAGGGTGACAGTATGTTAAAAAAACACCATAAATAATAATATAAAAAAAAATAAAAATGTAAACAAAAGTTTGACAAATTATAATTTTTGGTTATAAACAAATTTGGGTTATTTTTTTTACTAAAAAGATAGCTGAATACATTTTGGCTAAGATTTATGAAGAAAGATTATTTATTTGCAAAATGTTATAAGAAAAACACTTTTTTTCAAAATTTTTGGACTTTTTCATTTATATAGCAAAAAAAATAAAAATCCCAGTGGCGAATAAATACCACCAAAATAAAGTTTTATCTGTTTCACAAAAATGCTAAAAAATTCATATGGGTACAATGTTGCATGACCGCACAATTGTCATTCAAAGTGTGACAGCGCTGAAAGCTGAAGATTGGCCTGGACAGGAAGGGGGTAAAAGTGTCCGGACTTAATGGTTGAACTGGTTGGACTTTTGCCTTTTTTCAGCAAGACTAACTATGTAACTACGTTTATTGAGGCAGCCTCCTGTTGGCGCTGAAACTTGTAGTTCTGGTAGCGGTACACTCAAGACACCAATCACTTTGAGTTTGCTTACTCAGCACCTACTCCATTCATAAAAAGACTTGCATGCCCTCAAAAAATGTAAGACATTCTGCAGTTGGAGGAGAGATGATCGTGATATTCATCTGCACCGCCTCCAATAACAGAACACCTTGCATTCATTGAAAAGAGCTTTAAAGTAATGTAATAAACAGTGTAAGAAGAAGATTAAAATCCTTAAATCAGCTGCAACTGAATTTAGGTGCTGAGATATGTTGAGGGACAGCGCAGACCACAAATTGAAAACCTCATATTTGTAGCGTTGTATAACTTAAGGCCACCCAGGGACATACCAATTAACACACAAATACATGAAACAGAAGAAATGAGAGCCCTGTCAGCAAGAATAATCAGTCAGTGATGGTGATGTGGCACTGAAAAAATGCGTACACTGTATGTAGAAGAGTAAGCTGGATAAGTAAAAGCAGTGTTTAGAGAGAGGATAGTCTGGTGGTGCCAGGGCCTGAAATGCAGCCAGAGACACGAGAGGAAGTGATCATGTAACAAAAGGACAGAGAGATAAGTAAGTCAGCTTTACAAAACAGTAATTGGGAACTAAAACATGCTACAGTTACAGGATCATTTATATGAACTGAATGATTTTTTGAGAATATGTGAAAGTCTGATAATACAAACAGAATGTATTCGGATGAAAATGATTGCTATTTTAAAACACTCAAATGTCTTCATGTTCAATAATCTCGTAGAAGAAATCTAGCCTGCTTTAGCTTCCATATGGTAGCTAACATAGTCTATACAGAAATTTAAAGAGACCCTGTCAGACGTATGACCGAATTAAACCGTCAGTTCTCTGCAAGAGAAGAGGTAGAATATTCACCTTTCTGGAGGTCCATGTCTCCTTCCTTCCTACCATCTCAGTACTGTAGCCTCCCTCTGTGGCTTCGCCATTTAACATGTCAATTTTTGGGATGCCAGAGTCCTTTCTCTGCTACATTACTATAAGGCATAGGGATCGAATGAAGGGACCATGGCATGCAATGGGAGCCACAGGTTTTCAACACTCCTGGACATTTCTAATGCCTAAACAGAGTACAGAGGCTACAGCACTTGAATAGAACGAAGGTTATTAGAGATGTGAATACACTGCTTCTTCTTCTTCTGCAAGGAACTGGGGGATTCTTCTAAAGGCCTACGTCCAGCAAAAAATGTTTAATTTAAAGTGTTTTTATTGCCTAAACTTTTTTTCTTATTTTGGATACAGTAGGGAAGGAATAATGCCACTGCCAGGTTAAAATGGTTCTAAAGGCAGAACATTTTTTAGCTTCATGTATTCTATGCATGAAGGTATAAAACCTTCTGATTGCAGCTCTCCCCCTTACCCCTGGTTCACATACAGTTGTGTTCAAAATAATAGCAGTGTGTTGAAAAAAGTGAAAAAAGCTCAAAATCCTTCTAATAGCTTTTATTTCCATACACACAAATTCATTGGGAACACTACACATTCTATTCCAAATCAAAACATGAAGAAAAATATATCAAATTTGTGTTGTTCCTCTAAAAAAATTGAAGAAAAGTGAATATTAGACTGTTCAAAAAAATAGCAGTTTCTAATCTTCTTTACAAACTTAAACATTCACTATATAAACTGAAAAATGTTTGAAGATTTTGCTTTCCTTTGAATCACTTAATTAATATTTAGTTGTATAAGCACTGTTTGTGAGAACTGCTGTACATCTGTGTTGCATGGAGTCAACCAACTTCTGGCACCTGTGAACAGGTATTCCAGCCCAGGATGATTGGTCTACATTCCACAGTTCTTCTCTATTTCTTGGTTTTGACTCAGAAGCTGCATTTTTGATGTCACCCCATAAGTTTTCTATTGGATTAAGATCGGGTTGGCCACTCCATAACGTCAATCTTGTTGGTCTGGAACCAAGATGTTGCACGTTTACTGGTGTGTTTGGGGTCGTTGTCTTGTTGGAACACCCATTTCAAGGGCATTTCCTCTTCAGCAAAAGGCAGCATGACCTCTTCAAGTATTCTGATGTATTCAAACTGATCCATGATCCCTGGTATGCGATAAATAGGCCCAACGCCGTAGTATGAGAAACATCCCCATATCATGATGCTTGCACAACCATGCTTCACTGTCTTCACAGTGTACTGTGGCTTGAATTCAGGGTTTGGGGGTCGTCTGACAAACTGTCTCCGGCCACTAGACCCAAAAAGAACAATCTTACTTTCATCAGTCCACAAAATGTTGCGCCATTTCTCTTTAGGCCAGTCAATGTGCTCTTTGGCAAATTGTAACCTCTTCAGCACGTCTTTTTTCAACAGTGGGACTTTGCGGGGGCTTCTTGCAGATAGCTTGGCTTCACATAGGCGTCTTCTAATTGTAACAGTACTCACAGGTAACTTTAGACCTTCTTTGATCTTCCTGGAGCTGATTGTTGGCTGAGTCCTTGCCATTTTGCTATTCTTCTATCCATTTGAATGGTAGTTTTTCGCTTTCTTCCACTTCTTTCAGGTTTTGGTTGCCATTTTAAAGCATTTGAGTTCATTTTATCTGAGCAGCCTATCATTTTCTGCACTTCTTTATATGTTTTCCCCTCTCCAATCAACTTTTTAATCAAGGTACGCTGTTCTTCTGAACACTGTCTGGAACGACCCATTTTCCTCAGAATTTCAGAGAGAAATGCACTGTAACCAGCATGTACAACATTTGCTGCCTTCCTTCCTTAAATAAGGGCAATAATTGCCACCTGTTTTTCAAAGAATGAATGACCTCACTAATAGAACTCCACGCTGCTATTATTTTGAACATGCCCCTTTCAATTAGTGATTGAATTACACAGAATCAGCAGCATGCATATCATGACTGTTGGATTTCTATTACTCTACTACACCTGCTAGTAAATTATTTGCCATGTAGAAATATAATTTCTACCAAAAACAGGGATTGATCAGGTTAGTGATGTCTGACTGCTATTATTTTGAACACAACTGTATATGTGGCCGTGTTTTGCGCGGGCATGAGAGCCCATTCATTTGAATGGACTCCTGTGCCCTGGGACACACAGGGAAGAAATCCCTGCAGTTCTTTGGACACTGCAGCCTGCACGGGAACCGAGGTTCCCAGTACGGTTGAGATTTGCAGTGCAAGCGGCGTGCCATTCGAATTAATGGCACCCGCCCGCTGGTCCCGCATTGCTCTGTGCGGGTGGTGTAGCTGCAGATATTTTTGTGTGGGTGCCACTGCCGCACCACCACAGATGTGAACCTAGCCTTATACTTACCTGAGCCCCATATCGATCCAGCGAAGTGCAAAGGAGCCTTGGCTGTCCCAGAACTCTCTTTCCTCACAGAGCAGAGGAAGCCATTGGCTCCTGCTGCTGTCAATCACAGCCAGTGAGCCATTGAGGAGAGAGTGGAGGGCGGGTGGGTGGAACCAAGCTGCGCTCTGTGTGTACATGGACAGTGTCTTTTCACAGGAGTGCAGCTTGGAAGCAAGCCTGTTTTAGTGCCCTCATAGCAAGAGGCTTTCTATTGGGGGAACTTGGGGGGGAGGAGCCAGGACCGCCAGTGGGGGACCCAAAAGAAGAGGATCAGTGCTGCTCTGTGCAAAACCATTGCACAGAGCAGGTAAGTGTAACATTTTTGTTATTTTTGTAAAAGGAAAAAAAAATTAACCTTTTAAATCACTTTAATTGTTGTTTTCTGTCTGTGCATGACAAACCTCCCTTCACCCCCTTTCCCAGAACCACAACAAAAAGTTAAAGGAAATCTCGCAAATGAGGGAATTTCCCCTCTTAACAGTTGTTCCCTTTGAAAAATTTCCCCTTACCTCTTGCTCTGGGATATTTCCTCAGTTTCATTCTCGGCGACAATAGTTACCAATACAAATTGAAGGATGAATCTCCCCAATGGGAAGAAAAACACTAATAAAAACTTGACAGAGGCGCTAACACTTCTCCACTCCATCTTAATCTAAAAAAGAGGTTCTGCTTAAAGATACACTTTAAAGAGGACTTTGGGGGAACTTCCATCCTCTGCTCCCCACCCTCCTTATTATAATTGAAATTTTTTGGTTTTTTATCGAATACTTTTTTCTATCATTTCCCCCTCCCCCCTTCCCCCCACACACACTTCAGGATGCCCTGCTTAGATTAGTCCTTTTGGACTATATACATCCAAATCCCAGGAGGCACAAAAGGCAAGGGTGGAGCTGCTCAACTTCCAGAAGTCCAGAATACATTTATCAATATCATCCTAAACATGGAAATTCCACCTGCTCCTTTTACACGTTTCAATCATCAGGAGTTTGGTCATAGATAGTTGAGTGACTCCATACTTAGTTTTTGTGGTTCTATTGCTAGTACATCATGGACCATGTTGCTTTAGGTTTTAATAGATTTTCAAAAAATAAAGACATTTCAAACACATTGAGCTGGAGTTTACAAGGTTGAAAAGCTCAAGCACATGACTTGGTGCATCCATAGAAACAGCTATTTCAATATCATCCAAAGTGCAGCTCCGTAGACACACAGGTCAGGAACATGCATGCAGTGTGTGTCCCCATAGCAAGCGAAGAAGAGGAGCCAAGATCGATGGTGGGGGACCCAAGGAGAGGCGGATTGGGGCCTGTCTTTGCAATACCACTGCACAGAGCAGCTAAGTATAACATGTTTGTTATTTTCATTGAAAAAAAATGTCAGACTTTAGTAACACTTTAAGTCCTGCTAGATCACTTCAGGCTGGCCCCCGTTACAGGTATATCGCACAATAAAAATAAGTGTCTATACTGTTAAAATCCAGTAATACACTGTCTCACTCTGCTTTGCACGTGCTCAGTTGCTCTCTACTTTTCAGCACTGTGTTGTGGCCAACCTGCTGACAGCTTAAAGATTTACTGCTGCTCGGGTGTTCTGGACTTCAGCAAAATGGCAACCTCAAGCAAGAAAAAAAAAAACAAGAGCAATGCTGGAGAAAATTTACAGCACACATTAATTTTGGTAAAATAATTATTAATGTGGAATGCATGTTCCTTGCTAAAGAACATTATTTTTTATCAATTTGTTATGGGTAAAGTTCCGCTTTAACAAAAGGGATGCAAACCCCTTTGTTAATTAGGAGTTATCTGTTTATTATTATTATTATTATTATTATTAATTAAATACAGCAGGGGTAGACAACTGTAGCCCTCCAGCTGTTGGTGAACTACAAGTCCCATCATGCCTCTGCCTTTGGGAGTCATGCTTGCAACTGTCAAGTTTTGCAATACCTCATGGGATTTGTAATTCTACAACAGCTGGAGGGTCACAGTTGCCCGCCCCTGTAATGCAGGATTTATATAGCGCCAACAGTTCAATACAAAAGGGTTAGGAGAGCCCTGCTCCTGGGAGCTTGCAATCTAATTGTTTCTTAGCTGAAGGCAAGATATGCTTCCCTGAAGAGATATGTTTTCGGGAATTGCCTAACAGTGGACAGAGTAAGTGATAGTCATACAGATTGGGGTAGAAAGTTCCAGAGGATGGGGGAGGCTCTGGAGAAGTCCTGGAGATGAGCATGAGAGGAGGAGACAAGGGAGCTAGAAAGCAGGAGGTCTTGAGAGGATCAGAAAGGACGTTTGGGTGATATTTGGAGACAAGATTGGTGATGTAATTTGGGGAGTATGAAAAAGCTTTATACGGTATTGTTAATATTTTGAATTTTATTTGTTGGGCAGTGGGAAGCCAGTGGAGGGATTGGCAGACATGAAACAGTTGGTAAGGTGGATGAGTCTGGCAGCAACATTCATGATAGTCTGAAGAGGGGGATAGCCTGTGATTAGGTAGGCCAATGAGGAGGGAGTTGCAATGGTCAAGGCGAGAGATAACAAGGGAGTGAATAAGTTGCTCAGTGGTTTTAATGGTTAAAAACGGGCATATTTTGGAGATGTTACAGAGGTGAAGTCTACAAGATTTGGACAGTGATTGGATTTGGGTCTGAAAGGACAGATCGGAGTCCTGGATTACACCTAGCACCCTGGCAGGAGGGGAGGGACTGATGGTTGTGTTATTGATCTTGATGGAGATGTCAGGGGAGGGGGCACAGGCTGCAGGGAATACTAAGAGCTCAGTTCTGGAAAGATTGAGTTTGAGGAAATGGTGTGACATCCATGCTGATAAGTCAGTACATTAGTAATGAGAGGACACTGAAGGGGCGAGGTAAAGAGTAGAGAGATAGACCTGTGTGTCATCAGCATAGAGATGGTACTTGAAGCCATGGGAGTTTATCATGTGACCAAATGAGGAGGTGTAGATGGAGAAGAGAAGGGGTCCAAGGACAGAGCCTTGGGGGACCCCTACAGCAAGAGGACGTGGAGAGGAGGAGACAGAATGCGATAGGTAGGAGGAGAACCAGGAGAGAGCAGAGTCTTGAAGGCCAAGAGAGTGGAGTTTTTTGAGGGGGAGGGGATGGTCAACAGTATCAAAAGCAGCAGAGAGGTCTAGTAGTATGAGTATGGAGTAGTGGCCATTGGTCTTTGTTCTGTCACTGTGACAGGCACAGCACACAGGACAGAGAGCAGAGTGTTGGAACTGCATGCTCCAATCTCTTTGTCCTCTCCCAGCTCAGCTTAGAGCGGAGAGAGGAGGAGGGTGTTGGCCCTGTGCAGTCTCTGCTCTGGTATTGTAGTCACTACAGGGGCAGAGAATAGGTGTGAACTGTCTACTGAGGTTGCACTTGGCAGGAATCTGCATTAGTTTTCTATATAGAAAACTGCCCTATTCCCTCTGTTATTAGAGGTTTCATTCTGAAATAGAAACTGGCACAGGTGGCACAGATAGACTTAAAACAGGTCTATCTGCTCTATTAATGTGGTCCACAATAGCGCGATGGTAATGTCATGCTAAACTGGTGTCACCACCCACCTCTCCACCTCGTCTAATCAGAGAACGCTTTGCATTCATTCAGAAAATGCAAAGCATTCCCTGAATGACACCCATGTTAAGCATCTGACCTCCTGTGTTCACAATGCAACAGGACAAACACTTGGCACGGGAGCCAGAACCAAGTGGAGATCACTGGACTAGCGGTGTCTGCTTCAGTGATTTTCAGCCAGGTATGGCGGATACATAATAACATTGAACCAAACTGGACCAATGTAACAGACCAATGTAATGGGTTTTTTTGTAAAAGCATAGTTCACCTTTACCGAAAATTGCTTATGCAGATAAGAGGCACCTGAAGATAAAAACAAACTGCGCAGCTTTGTCCACAGTTGAATCATTAACAATAAACCTTTTTAGTGTCTATTCAATTATTTATGTAAAAAACCCTAAAATTAAAGTCCATAAATCTTTCTTCCAATTTCTGTTTAAACTCGCCGTATGATTCCAGTAAATGCCGTGTACCTCAAAACAAAGAAAACTCAATAGTGTATTATCCTCACAAAATTAATGAATAAATTCATCAATAATCACCAAAAATGTTTTTCAAAAATTCCTCACTAGTTTCGTGCAAAATACAAAAACCGTGAAAGCACGTATTAAACCGTGAAAACACGGAATAAGTCAAGGAAGTGACAAAATGCGTCAAGGAACATGATGTTGGACGTTGCTCGAGAAACCGGAAGTAGCGGAGCGGCCATCTTTAGTGTGGTATTACAGTTTGGCGTTCCTGGAAGCTGCTTGAGGTTTAGTCATGGGATCTTTTATGTGGTTTTTATGGCTCTTTATGTAAGCATATTGTATTAAAGCGTGGATCTGATAATCTCGAACATACTGCACTATATGGCTTTATTTTCTCTCTATGATTGCTTTGGAGTGTAAGGAGACGAGAGTACT
Source organism: Staurois parvus (assembly GCF_062004578.1). NCBI lineage: Eukaryota > Metazoa > Chordata > Amphibia > Anura > Ranidae > Staurois > Staurois parvus. Next base: position 11,567,435 of record NW_028317825.1, read on the forward strand.
GGAGAGAGTATTGAGGGATCAGAAGGTATCCATAAGGTTCCGTTGATCCATATCCTTCTCTGTATTTAAATATTCTTATAAGGCTGGCTTATTATTTACTGGGGTGAGGGTATGTAATTCAGCCACTTAGATGTGTACACTGACTGAGTGTTCACAGAGAAGCGTATACATAACTATCACACAGAGTGTTTCACTATCCCGTATTTTCATGGTTTATCACGTGCTTTCACGGTTTTTGTATTTTGCACGTACATAATGAGGAATTTTTGAAAAAAAAATTTGGTGATTATTGATGAATTTATTCATTAATTTTGTGAGGATAATACACTATTGAGTTTTCTTTGTTTTGAGGTACATGGCATTTACTGGAGTCATACGGCGAGTTTAAACAGAAATTGGAAGAAAGATTTATGGACTTTAATTTTGGGGTTTGTCACAGAAATAACTGAATGGACACTAAAAAGGTTTATTATTAGTGACTTATACTTTCAAGGGTGAAAGTGGGACTTTTTTTGTGTTATTTCACAGGCTGTTATAGAGTGTATAAACTTTTTGGACACCGATTTATATTTTTATAACACAGTTGAATCATGCCCTTCCTATAGATGTAGACCATTTACATACCTCCTGAGGCCTGACTGAAAACCTCACAGAAATGGCATCATCCTGTCCTGCCTTGTTGCTAAGACATTACTAAGTGACTCCTAGCTCTTACTGTTCACCTCCACCATCAGAAGAGAGAGCTCTTTCCCTGATTCAAACCCTCTCTCATGTGCTTTATGTTCTTAGATGCAGTCCTTTTGAGCTCAGCATTTGAGAGCTCACTCCTGTGATGGTAGAGGTGAACAGTACAGCTAGGAGTCTCTTAGCAACATCCTAGCAACAAGAAAGGAAGGGAATGATGTGATCTCTGGGAGTTTTTCAGTCTGGCTTTATGAGGTATGTAAGTGACCTACACCTATAGCAAGGTCCTTATTCAATGTTGCTTAAAGCTGTCCAGATTGTTTTCAGACCCCCCTTATATGAATCAGCATAGCAGTGCGAGGCCCTATCACTGGGTAAATATAGGTAGGTGGACTGGGAAAAGAACATAGGGTTGCACATGTGCTGAATGCAGAACTACAGAGCGTTAATTTTGACCTGAGAAAACTGCTTTTGCAGATTTCTCCAGATTTTGATATTTCTGGATGGGACTCCATAGTTTGGAGATTCCAACGAGTCTTGGGTGGAATCTGCAACCCAGAGTCCGGGTTTTGTGGTCAACCAGCAGGGTGTGGCCCAGGTGCATACAGCTTTTCTAATGTTGGTCTGCTGATGGAGTGGAGGGGAGTTGTAGCAGTGGCTGCCATTGAGCCTGGGTTCACATACGTGCGGTATATCGGATGTGATTCACACAGGAACAGCACTCCTGTGCGAATCACATGTGATTTGTGTATGGTGTGATCGGAGCCATACATTTTTATGGCTCTAATCGTACCGCACCAAAAATGACAAGCGTTTTTGCTACAGGTGACAGAACGCTCAAGCGTGAACAGGGGCCATTGGAAATCATTGGATTTTACTTGCTGAGCGTTTCTGAGCGTTGAGCTTAAAAAAGCTCAAGTGTGAACGGAGTCTGAGGGTTCATTCACACTACGCTGGGGTGCGTTTGTGAATGCATCTCCAATGCATGGAAATAAAAAAACTGTTTCCTATGAATGCAATTCACATCATTGTGTTGCATTTGCCCAGTGCTGAAAAAAGACAAAAAAAATTGCATGCACTACTTTTTTTCAGCGCAGCATAAAGTGTTTAAATGCACGCACAAATGCGAATAAACACAACACATTGCAAAGCAAATCAGGCAGCACAGTGGCTAAATGGTTAGCACTTCTGCCTGGCAGTACTAGGGTTGCTGGTTCAAATCCTGACCACGGCACTACCTGCCTGGAGTTTGCATGTTCTCCCTGTGCCTGCATGGGTTTCTTCTGGGTACTCTGGTTTCCTCCCACTCTCCATAGACATGCTGGTTGGTTAATTGGCTCCTGTCTAAATTGGCCCTAATATTATTATTATACAGGATTTATATAGCGCCAACAGTTTGCTCAGCGCTTTACAATATAATGGGAGACAATACAGCAACAATACAGTTCAATACAAGAGGGATAGGAGGGCCCTGCTCCTTGGAGCTTACAATCTAGGAGGGAGGGGCTAATGGTACAAAAGGTAGTAACTGTGGGGGATGGACTGGTTGGAAGAGTAGAAGATTTCATTATTAGCTGAGGGCAGGATGGGCTTCCCTGAAGAGTTAGGTTTTCAGAGATCGCCTCAAAGTGAGCAGAGTAGGTGATAGTCTGATAAATTGGGGTAGAGAGATCCAGAGGATCGGGGAAGCTCTGGAAAAGTCCTGGAGACGAGCATGGGAGGAGACAAGGGAACTAGAGAGCAGGAGGTCTTGCGAGGAGCAGAGAGTACAGTTTGGGTGATATTTAGAGACAAGATCATTGATGTAATTTGGGGCAGAGTTATAAATGGCTTTATACGTTATTGTTTTGAATTTTATCCATTGGGCAATGGCAAGCCAGTGGAGGGATTGGCAGAGAGGGATGGCAGATACAGAACGGTTAGTGAGGTGGATGAGTCTGGCAGCAGCATTTATGATAGACTGAAGAGGGGATAGCCTGCGATGAGGTAGGCCAATGAGGAGGGAGTTACAATAGTCAAGGCGAGATATAACAAGGGAGTGGATAAGTTGCTTAGTGGTTTCAGAAGTTATGAACGGCCGTATCTTGGAGATGTTGCGGAGGTGAAGTCTATATGTCTAGTATGTGTATGTATGAATGTGAGTTAGGGAGCTTAGATTGTACGCTCCTTGAGGGTTAGGGACTGATGTAAATGTACAATATATATATGCAAAGCACTGTGTAAATTGACGGCACTATATAAGTACCTGAAATAAAGTACAAAAAAACCCGCAGATCATGTAAATCACATGCCATGAAAAGCAAACCTTAGTAAAATGCACCGCTCACGCATTATGTGAATGAGCCCTTCATGCTTGTCTGTGTGGAATGGCCTGGTGTGTGTACAGATGACGGGGACGATTGTGCTGCTTCTCCAGTCCCATCACTGCTCCCTACACCCCTCCCACACATTACTGCTCCGATCACTTCAGCCCACTATATAAATCAATGTAACAAACAGGAAAGGCCAGCGATCCCCTCAGCAGTCAGTACAGTGAGAGAACAATGGTCTCATTACACGATGAGGAAACTATTTTCCCCCCGAGGAACTTGGCATGGATGTCAGGTTAATAAGGTGATCCTGAGTACATCCAAGTGAGGCCATGCCAATGTTCCTGTATGCGGGGAGTCGTGCAGCGGCATGTGTGGGCTCCGAGCACTGCATACACCGCCCGCCCGGCCTCACCCAGCGATGTACTCTCACTGATTGACACCAGGGTCAGGAGGGGGCGGGGGCCGCCGGCAGCCACTCCCACAACCAATTCGGGGGACTCGCCCCGAGCGCGCATGCGTGTTATTGACAGACCGGGCCGTCCCAGGGAAAAGAGTTGAGGAGTCCCGACAGAGGCGCATAGTGGGCAGCGTTCAGGTGAGATGCCGGGGAACTGGGGGCACAGTGGCCGGGTCCCGGGAACCATGGTGAGCAGTCCTGTTTATCCGGGGGTGAGTGAGTGGGGGCACGTGTGAGAGACATATTGGGGAGACGGGCTCTTTCACCTGAGGGGAGGGATGTGAGGAGGGAGAGCGGGCAGGACTGGGACTAAGTGAGCCCCCCACACCTGACACAGAGGGACCCCCCCTCACAGGGGCTTATTCACTCCATTCCTCCGGCCTTTTCTGTCCCACATAAGGGAAAGCTTGGAATACTTGAGGTACGTTCATGGGGACTTTTAGGGCTGATTTGCACCCCATTCCCTGTGTCCACTCTCCATGTCTGGACATGTGGTGTCACTGAATTGTATGTTGTGAGTGTGCTTTGCGCTTTTCAGGATACTTTTCATTTCTTTCAGTTTATTTAGTGGTGCGTTTGCATTTTTGATGTGTTTTTGTTGTGCTGCAGTGCAAAAAAAAAATGCAGCTTGCTGTACTTTTTTTTTCCACATAAAAACACTGCAATGGTGTACATTAGGCTCATTTAAATACTTTTGTTTTTCTTGCATATGTATTTGTACTGTTTGTGCTCCACATTCCTGTGTGATTTTCAGCCTATTCATTTGAATGGGCCCAAATGGCACTTTTGTGATTTGCCTGCACTACTTTTAAAAACGCACTGCCACCAGATTGCATGGTACTGCCGTGACGTGAGATCCAGTGGCAGTGTGCTATCCAGTGCGATTCTGGCCCATTCGAATGAAAGGGCTGGAAAGCGCACAGGAATGTGCGATCGCATACTTAGGGTATTTTGAAGGCAGTGTGGGGGAACATGCATGAAACGCAGGTTTTCAGCATCACGTTTCCATGTGAACAGCCCCTTATGCTGCATTTATATATGTACATGATGTTCTGGATCGGGTGTACATGAGCCCTTAGTCTAGGTTCACACCTATGTGTTTTGCTGAAACGCACAGCAGTCCATTTAACATGATTTCCTATGAGACGGGTTCACATCGCTGCATTTTCACCCGGTGTGTTTTTTGGAAAGGGTCAGGGACTTTTTCCATTGCAAAAGGTTGCGGTTTTGGTTCTATAGACTTCAATGGAGACACTGCAGAAAAGCATGTAGTGCGTTTTTTTTAATATACATTTTTGATGCGTTTTAATCTACCCAGCAACAAGTAATAAACCAACCCCCCCCCCCCCCCCTCCCCTGCAAAACATGTCCAAAACGCACTGCAGAAACAGATAAAACGCAGACTGCATAGGTGTGAACCTAGCCTTAATTTGGTGTGACTGGGTGTGACTACACCATTGGTGGGACGGATCCTTCCACTGACTCTCAGTTCACACAGCTGGGACCCCCAAAGTCTCCTCGGCTTGTTTGCGTCTTTTGTGACTTAACATTGCAGCCTATGGCACTCAAGTTGCAGATAAGTAGTGCAGGAATCTTGTTTTTCTGTTGTTGCAACTTGTCACATTGATTAAGAAGGCACCCATTGAAATGAATGTGTTTTGACTTGTCATGCAGCTTTGTGTAACATGTTGCATTATAAGTTGCAGCAGCATGAACCGGGGCTAATGGTGGGGTACCTAGGTACAGGTATACTGCAGGGGGGGGGTTCCAGTATTTTTACATCAAACCCTCCATGAATGTAGACACTGAGTTGATCTGGATGTATAAAATATCTATTGTATAGTGCTGATGTGAGTGCTTGGGCTAAGAAATGATTCTCATTACTAAACCCTTACTTTTATTTATAAACTCCTTTCCCCTTTTCTGTATAAACGTTTTTCTTTCTTTTATGTTGTATAGGTTCACACTTGTATAGGAGGTTGCAGCAGTGGGACTGCATCGGTTCCCGCAGCAACAACCATGCATACAGATAAACGTGCTACCGTTCAGGATGGTGCATGGGGATACAATTATTCCTATTGGCACCCCACACACTGGAGGCTGCAGAGCACTTCTCTACAAGGTGCAGGGACTGTTTGGCTGGCCATACATTATACAATTATCTGCAGATTTTTGGTTTAGATTTACCAAAAACCATATAATAGGAGGACAAACCTAAACAACACTTTCAGTTGTATCCAATTAGGCAGGCCCTTGCACTACATAGTTGAAGGTAAATCTAAAGGAAATTGGGCAGAAAATCTGCAGATAATTGTATAATGTATGGCCAGCCTTTCCCTGTGTTTTTCAGTGGATACAGCAGCTCATTCAAATGAATGGGCTGCTGTGCACAGGCAAAACAACTGCCGGGAATCCGCATATATGTGAACCAGGGCTAATGAACACTTTCATCCTTTTATTTCTAAACTCCTTTTCTTTGTTGACACCATAGCTTTAATTTTAGAAGTATTATTATGTTTAGGTAGTAATGTAATTGTCTACAATTTATAATTGCATTTGTTCCTCTGTGATGACCTGATTATTGTTTTGTGATTGTGAGCGGCATTGTTGTTTTTCTGTTTGGATGATCAATCCAACTCACTAGTATGGATCAGACATCCTGCTGATGGCAAATCAGGAGTATATGATAGGGACCCGTGGTTGCAGGAAAGAAATTTGCTCCGTCTATGGCTAGCCTTCGAGTGCCACACTAGCTGGTTGTACAGTTTATATAAGTGGAATTACACCCCGGTCACATCAAGCTCGACTTTGAAATCGTGCGACTTACAGTGAAGTTTCAAAGTCAAGGGACATGCTGATTTCAGGAGCAATTTGCATCTGTTACAGATGTCTATGCATATCGCAGGAATAATGCATGTACTACTTTAGAAAAAGGTGCAGCTCCCACCAAGTTGGAACTGCACTGATATGACCACTGTAATTGCGGACAATAGGGTACGACTTGGCATACGATTTGCAAGTCGCATGGCATGCAAATCGCATGCCAAGTCGCACCCAGTGTGACCGGAGTGTTAGGTCACACCGCTGCAATTTAAAGCGCGTGATTTGTGTGCAATTTCAGGTGTGATTTCTAAAGACTTTATTGCTACTTGTGAAGTTTTTCAACAATTTCTTGCAATTTGCAGTGCGTTATCCATTATATTCTATGTATGTGAAATCACAACAAAAATGCAGAAAAAGTAATGCAAGAACTACTTTAGAAACTGCGCTACAGCAAATCGCACATGTTAAGACACTAACATTCACTACTTCTGATTTCAATTCCCAAATCTCACCGGTATGACTGGGCACTAAGGCTGGCCATACACAATACAATTTTTTTTTACAATTTTTCTGTCCAATTTCTGCCCAATTTTCTGTAGATTTACCTTCAACTATGTAGTGCAAAGGCCTGGCTAATTGGATACAAATAAAAGTGTTGTTTAGGTTTGAGCTTGTATGATATGGTTTTTGGTAAATCTAAAGCAAAATTGAATAATGTATGGCCAGCCTAAAAGGGACAAAACACCTGTGTGATTAGGCCCCTGGGGAAGCAGCCCTTAGGCTGGCCATACATTATACAATTTTCTTGAGATTTTTGGTTTAGATTTACTAAAAACCATATAATAGGAGGTCAAACCTAACAGCACTTTCAATTGTATCCAATTAGGCAGACTCTTGCACTACATAGTTGAAGGTAAATCTAAAGGAAATTGGACAGAAAAATGTATAGTGTATGGCCAGCCTTACTTCCTTCAAGTCTCTTGTTGTACGGCAGTGAGCTCATTGACAGCCCAATCACACAGGTGTCTGTGAAGGTTCTTATTCATCCAGGTCATAGTATATCTAGCAGTAGTTGGTCACATTCAGTAGGACGTGTTCTGTAATGATGATTATTTTTTTCATTTTCTATACAAGTCTTCAGTTAAAAACTTGAATAAATCATTTTCAATATTACAGAACAAGTCCAGTTGAATGCAACTATTACTAAGTGATCCCACAGGTATTTTACTTCATGACCGATTTCCCTTTTGAAAAGATTCTTTATTCTGGTTTGATACATTTCAATTAAATTGCAGGCTTTGAAAAAGCTTGTGGTGTGTGACATGACGACACAGCATTTCTGAAAGGTTGTATTTTCATCTTTTCGCCATTAAATGTCATCAATTTTATTGTACTCAACACCTGTAGAAACAAATGTACTAGAGATATTGTTGGGGAGGTTTGTTATTGTTGGGGTAGCCGAATAAACAGTCCGATTTAGGGGAATACAGGAAGAATAGTTGGCGCTATGCTGGCTTTTATCTAGGGAGCACACATGCAAATTTACAGCTAATCAGAAAATCCCTCTGCACTGGGCTGTTATCAGTCTCTATTTTTAGTTTCAGAATGAATATAGCAGCAGTTTCAGGGGCAGGCATGCACTGATGTACAGTTGTTTTCATTCAGGCACATACTTGACTGTCTTTTAAGGGTCCTGTTGGCTTTACACAGCCAAATCTTTTATCCAGTGCAACGTGTACTCTATGACCATTTTTGCAAAGAAAGACCATCCAGGGACTCCACCTGCTTACCCCCTAGGGAGTGACTGGTAGCTGATCCACTCTGGATTAAAAGTACACACTGAGCCTGCTTGTACTGTGTGCTGCTGCTTTATATTTTCTAAGCTGCAGGCACTGACGTACTTGTCCTCAGGGAATGTGACAATTGCCCCCACATCACTACCCTCTGTGATTACTACTAATCAAAGTACGCAGGAAAAAATCCCAGGGTCATCATATGTATCGTGCACAAGGAGAGTGACAATACAAAACATGAAGAGAATTTTAGGTTTTTCAATTTCCCAAATGTGGCGTTGAATTTTTAAAAAATATATAACTGCATTTTTTAAAATCCGCTTTAAGGCATAAATGCATTTGGTGTGTGACTGCCCCACCTTCCCTGTGCAGAGCATGTTTTTTAAAACGGACGTTTAGGTATGGCAATTTGTGCAAAGTATGCATGTACCCTGGAAGGTGGAAATCTCTGTAGTAGGAACCACTAATTACAGTACTTTCCACTAAGCTTCCAGGTCTTGTGCCAAGTGGCTACCCTGCTGTATAATGAACATAAGTTGTCATATGTCATGGCACGGGCAGCAATGAGGAAACGTTTTGCATTTTCTCATTGCGTTCTGCTGGGTTTGTTTGCATGTCTCAGGTTGGTTATCTTTAACCAAGTAAAGTACTGTAAAGGATTGTTGTTGGACCTCAGCTGTCTCTTCAAATGTATGCTTATGTGAACCTGAGTTGCTGAGAGTGACAACCTGGTTTGTGTATACTGATGTGGAGATACTGTTCTGATATTTTTATGCATTTTCTTATTGATCACAATGCATTCGTTGATTGGACGAGATTGAGCGGTGGGGTGGTGCCTACTACCCTGATTTCCAGCTTTTAGAGGGATCCCACAGGTATGGTACATATTTATATTGGTCCGATGTACCTATGTAAAAATTGCCATGCCTAAACCTTCAACTTAAAAAGCTAGTTACCTGCAAGTGCATTTTTGGGATTTTGATGAAAAAGCTGTGGAGCATTGGGCAGCCTCATAATGAGGAACTCCAGTGTCTCAGGCAGATGTTATTTAAAAAATTACAATAGGAAGGGGGGCCTACTACGGGCAAGTGCACTAGTTATCTTATTCTTGAAAGGATAAGTTTATCTTGTAACAAAAAATAATCAATTCACATTTTTTTTTTTTTTTTTTTTTTTTTTTTGAGGTAAAGGTTTGTTTCTGGAGCCTCTAAAACATCGCTCCAGTGATCAGCAAACTGTTGCCATGCAGGTCTCCCTCTGACCTGTCAGTACCTGCTTGCTCATTTATCCCAGATGGGCAAGCAGGTACTTACTGACAGGAAGGCTCAATGAGCTACCATGGTGCTGGTTGTAGTTTTTCCAATCATAGAATACTGTGAATGAGTGATGCGGCCGGGTGAGTGATGTCCCCTGCTAGCTGTCACAACAGGGAACTGTGGGGGTTGCAGGGGCCGGTCCGTTCATAACATGTTACACCCTGAATATGGGTGTAACATGTTACGAAAAATGAACTTTGTTCTTTAAGCAGCATTTCATAGGCTACACAGTCTTGTTAGAGTGCTAATGAGGAAGAAGTTCATTAGATGATCTTCATCCTCCATGACTCTGGTACCTAACTTTCCCCATAAGCCCCCAGGTTGGGTCTAAACCCTGGTTCGCACCGATGCAACACTTTAAAATCGCATGACAAGTCGCGCCCTATGATTGGCAATGGATCCGTTCTAATCAGTGTGGCTTAAACTTCGTCGGAGTCGCACTGATTTTGATAGTAGTCCCTGCACTACTTTTTGCAGTTTCAGGTGTGATTTGCATAGACATCTTTGCATGAAGTAGCACAGATGTTTTCCAAGTCACACCTAAAGCCGCACTAACATCAGACTTCAAGTGAAGCCACACAATGTCATAGTGGGATCCAGTGTGAACCCAGGCTAAATCAGAGTTTGTGAAGGGCAAAGAAACTTCCCAATCCTACCCTCTTACACACTTTCACATGCAAGCATTTTTGCCTCTTGGGGGCCAAGCTCTGCATTGTGGAAGGAACAAGAGAAAATCGCATGCTCTTTCATACCTTGAAGTGTGGATTTTCTCAGGATCCAGCGGGCGATCAGTGCTTCCAAGGAGCAACTGAAAGGTAGCAGCCAGGACTAGAGGGTACTTGTCATTTAATCAACCTGTTAATTTACCCTGAATGGAAAAAGAACAGATTTGTTTTCATTGTACAGGTCTGGCTTTCATAAACCAGAGCAACCATTCAGTAGTAATATTTCAGCAGAATAAGTTGATTGGCTGCACAGAAGAATTAGAATTGGCACTTTTTACTGACTTGATATTGTCAGAAAATACTGTAATCTGATATACAGTACATTGTTGTGGCTTCATACTTTATTCTCCTACACTGGCACATAGTTTGGTGGTATGCAGGGAGGCCTGTGTGGGCCTCGGCTGTTATTTGGATTTCCAGAAATAGTGCTGCAGCTGTGCCTGTCTCAGGCTGCTCCCTGTCATTGAGGGTGTAGCCTGTTATATCATGGCTTCACACAGCAGGTCATAATTGTTATTGCTTCTCTGTACATTCTCAGGGATCGAAGACCCTGTTGAACTTTTGTTTAATAACACAAAGGGTATTTATAAAAGCCGCTGTGCTGGCCATAAATCTAACGTGTAACCAAAAATCTGCAAATTCTGCAACATTTCTGAGTCTCTAGAAACGACAACGTGAGTTGAGGCACACATACATACATACGTGTGTGTGTATATATTTGGAATAATGTAGAAGAATTGTATGTGGACTTGCATTATTTAAAGTTTATCTAAACTTGAGAACAAAGGTAACATATTGCAACTTCTATCATTTTTCTTATTAGAGCTCCCCCCCCCTTTATGCAGGCCATAGACGGGTCGAAAACTGCACGTTTTTTCAAATGATAAAGGAAAAATCAGTCGTTCGTTGAACCGACGTTACCACCAACAATTACAAAAATTGGCTGACTAAGTCATAAAGTTCACCTCATATGACAGCCAAAACTTCTGTTCTTTCCAGGTCACGGCCTATGCGCATATTTTTTTTTTTCGTTAAAACGATCGTCCGATTTGGCCATCATTTCCGCGAAAATCGGTCGTTTTCCACGAATTTTCCAACATGACCAATAATCCAAAAGTGCAAAAAACCCGAAAACCAGCCGACCAATTAACCCACTAACAGTGCAAAAATCAGCCGATTAATCTTTTAGACGAAAAATCGGCTGATTTTCGAACCGCCTATGGCCGGCATTATTTTCACCGGATGATCCTGCCAGTAGTATACTTCCTGTCCTAGGTTGACCATGTTCATTTTGTTTTAGTATGAAGCAGCCACATTTTCAAGCAAGGACAAAAAATGTTGCTGTCCCTGTTGTTCCATTCTACCTCGTCCAGAGAACAGCCTGTATTCACTGAAAAAAAAATCAAAAGGTGTTCTGTAAATTGTGGCCGTGCCGAGCCAGCGACCCCCTTCAGGTTACTATACAGAAGGACAGCTGCTCAACACAAGACCCGGAAGACAGTTATTATTCGTAGCAGCGGTGACTAGTACAGTGATTTGCATCTACCACAGGGATCTGTCCAATAGGAGATATGCATACTTACATTGGTCCAAGCAGAACCAATGTAACTATGCAATACAAATCATACCTAAACTTCAGCTTTAAGGGTAGTAGTGACCCTGCCTGCAAAATGTCACAGGTGACAAGACAGGTTGATGATCAGTGTGTTATGTTGATTATTTGGTATTACCCACTATCTCCTCTAATATAACTATTCTGTTCACTGATTTTTCTCGGCAGCTTTTTGTTAACTGGCTTATTCTGTGTAATCCGTATCTGTTTTCTGCCTGGCATGCTAAATTACCATTAACTATATCTGCCATATTAATTATTGGCTGCAAATGATTGTAATTGCATTGTGCAAGTTCTTGTTAATGGGATTGCTCATCCTAAATCAATAATTTGTGTCATCTGTTATATTAAATAACATTAAAAATGAAAGCAGATTTGTTTTTTTGTTTTTATGGTTGAGTACAGGGCCCAGCTTTATACAACTGTTATGTATTTGGTAGAGAGAAGCTGAAAACCTTTTAAAATGGTTCTTATGTTTGCAGAATGTGTCATTTTAGTTAAAGTGTAACTAAAGGCATAATTTTTTTTTTTTTGGATAGAGCGAAGATAGATTAGATCAGTGTTTTTCAACCTTTTTTGTGCAAAGGCACACTTTTTTCATGAAAAAAATCACGAGGCACACCACCATTAGAAAATGTTAAAAAAATTTACCTCTGTGCCTATATTGACTATATATAAAGTAATTCTCTTGAATAGGAATCAAACACAAAGAAATTATTTTATAATTACTTTATTATGAAATAATGTATTTTATAATTGTTCATATTTCTGTTTACTTACTCAGTGCGAAACCTGGGCCTGTTTGGCTGAACACAAAGCTGATATTCTGTCAGGAATCGAATAATTCATCCCCCCTATAGTAATTCATCCCCCCTATAGTAATTCATCCCCCCCATAGTAATTCATCCCCCATAGTAATTCATCCCCCATATAGTAATTCATCCCCCATAGTAATTAATCCCCCCTATTGTAATTCATCCCCCATAGTAATTCATCCCCCCTATAGTAATTCATCCCCCCTATAGTAATTCATCCCCCATAGTAATTCATCCCCCATAGTAATTCATCCCCCCCTATAGTAATTCATCCCCCATAGTAATTCATCCCCCATATTAAGTCCCCAAGCCCCCCCTGTGTCAATTCACTTACCTTTGCTCCGCGCGTTCCTCTCGCCGTTCCGGTGTAGCATGAAAATCTGTCTCCTATGAGGATCTGTCCCCCTCGACGTATCTGCGCATGTGCCAGTTTCAGGCATTAGCAGCCGATCGGCGATCTCCGGCACATGCGCAGATACGTCGAGGGGGACAGATCATCCTGACAGTATCACGCTCCGCGGGCCGGATTAAAAGGTCCGCCGGGCCGTAGTTTGCCCATTGCTGTTCTAATGATTGGTCTATTTGTGAGCCGAGGCCACATGTTACGGATGAAATTGCAATTTTTCCCACGGCACACCAGACAATATCTCACGGCACACTAGTGTGCCGCGGCACAGTGGTTGAAAAACGCTGGATTAGATCACCTGTCAGGGTGTTACTGCTCTCTGAGCTCCCCTTAGGGAGTTTCACTTTGATAACCGTAAACGGGGTAAATAAAGAGGGTGAGATTAAGGGCTCCTGCAATGCAGCTGCTAAACTGACATTCAGGAGCTGTTGAGTGTTTTTTTTTTTCTTCAGCAGCCCCTGAACTCTCCTTTTATGTTTTCCTATGTGTCCATGTACACAGTTGTTTGCAGGCAGTTGTGTTTAGTCGTTTTTTTTTAATGCACCAAAATTGCGTTCAGGAGTAGGTTTTACAAGCGTTTAGATGCGTTTTTGACAGGTCCATATCTATCCAGATGCTGTCCAGAGCATTTTTTCTTCATCAGAAATGCATGCAAAGCATTTTCCATGTATTCAAATGGACCTAGTACACCAGTGTAGTCAGTTCCAGGTTTCGCATGAAGGAAAAAATGGTAGAATGTGCCGCGTTATCTCATGATGGGATCCATAGTGAATACAACCAGAAAAGACAGGTCATCTCAACACATACTGCTCTCTCTGCTTCTGCTCTCTCTATTTCTCTCAATATGTCTGAAATAGTTATTTACTATTTGGGAGGGTCTCCTGAGGTTATCTTTTAAAAACTTCTAAACGCAAACGCGCATTAATGCAGTATGCAAACACGGCTAAACTGACGTTTTTTAACCTACATTTTCTAAGAGTTAGTTTCCAAACGCCCTGTGTACATGAGCCCTAAAAGAAATTCCCAAACCCTAGTTCTGGTGAGATCCCTGGGATTCCCTCACTTGGGAGGGATTTCCTCCCACTTCCTGTTTTGGTTATGGGACAGAAGATGAAGGGGAATCTCCCAAATAGGACACAGATGGCAAAAAAAAACTAAAAAGGGTTATATAACTCCTTTTACTCTATCCAAAATACAGTTTTGCCTATACTATAGTACTACTATAATGTTTCCTGTTCTTCTCGTAACCGTTGCATTCCTAATAAGAGTGGAATATACAGATTGTGCAAAGGGGGTTCTTGGGTTGGGTCCATGAGTTTTACTCTGCACGAGATTTATTTATCTGAACATTTTTAGTTTGTGTCTGGTAGAAAAACTATTTTCAGACACTGTTGGTAGCTAATGAATGTGAGACTTGCCATCTCTTTCCTAAAGTATCATCATTGTTTGTTTTGTAGGGTGAAATGGGTAGTTAGCCATTGGTACCCAGTGAATGTATCAATCCTCATGCACACTGGACGTTTTTAAAGTTGCTGTTTTTGGCTGTTGATGTTTTTTTTCTACATCCAGTAAACCCCCCAGCATGTTATCCTATGTGTCCATGCACACACACACTGTAATTAGCGTTTTTTGGCTGGAAAAAAACCCCAGGACTAGTGGAATTCTAGAGGAGTTTTTCAGCTGTAAAAACGCTCTAACGCTGAAAAACACGGTAAATCATGGCAAACCAGCATATTTTTTTTCACCAATGGTTAAAAAAGTAAAAACGGCAAAACGCTGTTAAACGCTAATACAAAAATGCTTAATGCTGAAAAACGCACGTTTTTAACGTGACTTTACGTAGCTAATGTTACCAGCGTTATTAAAACACCCCGTGTGCATGGAGCCTCATTGTTAAACCGCTAGCATTGTAATATACAAAACTGGAAAATTTTAGATTGGGTATCAAAATGTTGTTTGGGGGTGAACAGCTTAATCTGCTGCCTATTCATGAGCATGACTGGTTTGTAGCTGGAAGTTACATTTTGTCCACCCCCAAGAAGATGTCTTAACAAGCCAGGCACTATTTATAAAGCAGGATACAAGCAGAACAGATACGGAGGTTTAAACATGTAAATATGTCATATGCCTGTGTAGGGGAGGGACAGCTTTTCTGCCCATTCCATAGATTCTTATAGTTACATGTATGCTTGCAGGACACCAAAAAATGTAAACATCGGTAGCAGCCTCCCTCGTGTGTTTTTTATATTGTACTTGGAACCAGACTGTTAGCTTTTTCTCTATGCAATCTACTTGATTTGATCTGGATTATCTTCCCGGAAATTTGACTACTCCTACTAGATCCTTCCTACCTGGGCGCTCAAAGTTCTTATCAAAAGTAAACTCTCCAGTTCCTGAAAAAATACATTACATGTGGAAAGTCAGTTATGTGGAAAGTGACCTCAGCAAGCACATTAATATGAATTCCAGCTGGAAAAATGACTTGTATGGTCTCTCTGTACTGTTCAGTGTCACCTGATTTGAAATGCAGTTTTTTGTGCTGCTAGTGAGACCTGTACTGTAAGTAATGCAGTGTTCTTTCAGGCTAAAACAGATTACCCTCCAGTAAGGCATGACTACGGGCTCATGTAGACTGATACATTGTGGTAAAGCATGGTATACTGCCCATTACTGCAACATATTATTGCACGACATGATTTGCGTTGCAATGCCATGTTTTTGGGAATTATTGGCACCCCCTATAGCGCTTCCAGAATATTTCAAACCAACGGATTCCTCTAACTAGTATAGCACGTCTTCAATCTTATAGACAGTCAGCCTATTTAAAAGTAGTCCCTCTACTGTTTGGTATCATTGCGTGTATCACTCTGAACATGGACCAGCAAAGGAAAGGAGATTGTTGAGAAAGTTATAGATCAGCATGGCAGATGTAAAGGCTATAAATGTTCGTGAGCATGGCCACTGCTTGAGGCTGTAGAATGTAAAGGTTGTGTATTTACCCACCCAGGAGCCATGCGTTCTGCGTACAGCCACTCCATAGATGCAAATGGATTTATGCACAGATGCAGACAGTCTGTGTTTGGTAGTAAAAAGCACTCCTTTTTTTTTTTTTTTATTTTTGCCTTATCCCTTGCTCCTGTAAGCTGCTTCTTCAATGCAACGGGCGCCCTAAAGCCTCTTCTCTTCAGCGCTCTGTTCAGCGATCACTGTAATGTTGTCCTCTGATGCAATGCAGATCCAGCAGTCCTGCATTGTAAGTGAGGGTGCCAAGGGCCGGCCTATGACCTGGAGTGAAGAGATTAGGGTTAGATGCAAGGGACAAGGTGAGTAAAAGTCAATTTTTACAGTATAAAAAATATACTGTAACTAAATTTTGTATTTAGTTCTTGAATTGATTGTAGACTATGAAATCAAATTCGTAGTTTGCATAAAACACACACGCACACACCAGATTTTTTGCATTCTAACGTGTAGAGTTGTCACTTCCTAAATGATGTAAAAAAGATGTCTTAAATACCTTCACTACTGGCTGCATTCCTGGGAATCTTGTAGCTCAGTGATTTGATCTTTTACTGCAGGTAGCTGCAATTACTGTAGTATCCATGATTTACTGCTGAACCTTTGCCATTCTTTGAATATTTGATGCATTTTTTCTTGGCAACCATAAAGCAGTGTTTATTGAAGTGAAATAGATCTGTTTATATCTCAGTATTTGTGCTCTTGAATGTCTTATTTGCTATATATGTCAACATCTGTCATATGTCACTTTATAGTCTGAAGTATGCTAATTATTATTATTATACAGTATTTATAAAGCGCCAATAGTTCGCTCAGCGCTGTACATTACAAAGGGGGACAGAACATGTGACAGAACAATACCAATACAATGCAAAACATGAGGGGATCGAGGGCCCTGCTCTTTCGAGCTTACAATCTAGGAATAATATAAGTTGGCAGAAAAAGGCAATGAGAATCTGGCTGGTGCCTACTTTAGGTAGGAGAGATGTGACCAGCAATAAGTCTTTGAATCCAATCGCTGTCCAAATCTTGTAGACTTCACCTCCGCAACATCTCCAAGATACGGTCGTTCCTAACCACGGAAACCACTAAGCAACTTATTCACTCCCTTGTTATCTCTCGCCTTGACTATTGTAACTCCCTCCTCATTGACCTACCGAATCGCAGGCTATCCCCCCTTCAGTCTATCATGAATAGCTGCTGCCAGACTCATCCACCTTACTAACTGTTCCGTATCTGCCACCCCTCTCTGCCAATCCCTCCACTGGCTTCCCATTGCCCAACGGATGACATTCAAAACATTAACAATAACATATAAAGCCATTTATAACTCTGCCCCAAATTACATCACCGATCTTATCTCTAAATATCACCCAAACTGTACTCTCCGCTCCTCGTAGGACCCCCTGCTCTCTAGCTCCCTTGTCTCCTCCCATGCTCGTCTCCAGGACTTCTCTAGAGCTTTTCCCATCCTCTGGAACTCTCTACCCCAATTTATCAGACTATCGCCTACTCTGCTCACTTTTAGGCGATCTCTGAAAACCTATCTCTTCAGGGAAGCGTATCCTGCCCTCAGCTAATAATGGAATCTTCTACTCTTCCAACTAGTCCATTCCCCACAGTTACTATCTTTTGTACCACCAGCCCCTCCCTCCTAGACTGTAAGCTCCAAGGAGCAGGGCCCTCCTATCCCTCTTGTATTGAACTGTATTGTTGCTGTATTGTCTCCTGTTATATTGTAAAGCGCTGAGCAAACTGTTGGCGTTATATAAATCCTGTGTAATAATTTTAATTAGGTTGTTAAAAACGGATATGTAATGGGGCTTTGCTTTTTTGAGATATCAGTGATTGGTGGGGTCCTCTCTAAATTCCTGCTAATTTGCTTGTTGTGAATGTGTTCCTATGATCAGGAATGTCTAAGTCCACTTTACTGTTAGAGAACTTGTACCATAGAAGCTGTGCACAAAAAGGTGAGCAACAAGGGCAAATGACAAGTCACCAGGGTTGCCTGTGGACTCATTGCAACTGATCTTTTTCCTGTTACTGACTTACCATGCCTTCTATCTTGGTAGAGGCAGAGATTTGCATTTTCATATCAGACTTGCCCCCTGATGATCTAATAAATGTTGGGGTAATATTCAAAAAGTGGCAGGAGAGGTGGAGCGAACACAGGTCCACTTAGTAAATGAAGCAGGGAGATCCTTGTGAGCTGCTCCTCTCGTACAGCTTCCTGTACAGCAAAGAGAATAGTGAACAACATCATATCAACATCAAATCTCCTTTGAGTACCCAGAAAATGTATCTTTGAATTGCTGCTGTGTAAAAGGCACTGCTGCTTGTATTTGTTAGTCTTAAAGCCAAACCCCAGCTTTCTGTCACTTTAAAATAGTATGTTTGCACCAGTGTTGTATACAACTAGTGCTACTTATAATTTGTACAGTACTCATAGCGGGCACATTTTTTTTTTTTTTTTTTTTTTGCGGATAATAGTTTGGACCAAACAGATTTTTTTAAAGTGACAGCTGGAGTTTGGCTTTAAGATATATGGTTTGAGATGTGGTGATGTCACTACTGTGCTGCTTGTTGGAGAGGAATCTGTACTGCATGGATCTCCCTGCTTCTGCTTCATTTTCTTTTCTGTGGGTCAGTGTTTTCAGCACTTCTGCTACTTGAATATTTCCCCACAGTCACTAGTCATGCTAAGTCAGTGATGGGGAAAAGGTTAGGCACAGGAAATACAGATGGTTTGTCCTTTTGCCCTCTTCTGCTTGTTTGTTTATTTGCTTATTTTTTAAACGCTTTCACCGTTCAGCTCCTCTTAGATGGTATAAAATCCAAAACCAAAAACCAATTATGTGGTGGCTGCATCAGTTTTCTTTTCTTTGGCTTTTTCCCTCTGCACTCACCTGGTGATTTGGCCAGTAACACCTGTATTAATGAGGCACCACTCTGGAGGAATGAGAATAGGAGGCACAGCAGACAGGAGTATTGTCAGTCTGGGGGTAGGGAAGTATTAGATGGACTAGTAAATTTAGAACCACCAACAAATTGAAGCCAAACTCCAGCTCAAACTTTTTACCCAGTTATAGCAAACAGTTTTTTTTTTTTTTTCTTTTGGGATAAAGGTTTTACATGAATAAATAAAAACTGATCATTTTAGTCACTACTGCCAGTGTTAAGTGGTTTGTCTCATCCATGTAAACTGGCACATTCTGCTGGAATTTTGCTGTG
Organism: Staurois parvus; assembly: GCF_062004578.1. Classification (NCBI taxonomy): domain Eukaryota; kingdom Metazoa; phylum Chordata; class Amphibia; order Anura; family Ranidae; genus Staurois; species Staurois parvus. The sequence goes on from NW_028317825.1 coordinate 11,586,627, forward strand.
GAAAAAACAGACTTGCTGGCTGGATTACCAGATGAAAAGAGGAGAAAGCTGTGATGGAAAGTGGTGCCTGACCCCTGCCCTTCTCACCAACTCGTGACTGAAGGACGAGCCTCGCTGTCACTTGCATAACAATACCACTTTCAGCTGCGCCCTGCACAAAGATTTTCCAGCTCGCGGGACTACAACCTATGTGCCAGCAGCCTGAGAGTGATTGTTACTGGGTCAGGTTAATTACTCAATTCACATCACCAATTTTTTACAGAGAAGGAGAAAACCACAAATCTTAGCAGTAACACTGTGATATTAGCATAAACATCTGTAACACACGGTCACCACAGACAGATATATTCAGAGGATTATTACATACAGTAGCACTCTTCAAGAGACAGGGATTCTTAACTTTGCATTAAAAGCTTTAGAGACGGTTTCAAAATAGGGTTTATTACTAAAAAGATACAAATGGTGCAATTAAAATATTTACAGAAAAAGATGTTACAAAGACATAAAAGAGAACAATAAAGCAACAGAGAAATATAAGAAAGGAGTTCAGAAGGCAGAATACTTGCAATGTCCTTAGTTTTAGCAGAGTCCAATTGTTCGAACAAAAAGATTGCCTTGGCTGTCAAGTCCAATAGATGTTCCCTGATTGATATTAAATGAAAGCTCTCTTTTCTCCAGCCTGTCAGTCCTTTTCTATGATATTAAAGGGGTGTCGCCTGAGAACAAATGACCAATCATCCAGTTTGGGGATGGGGTCTAGGAGGTAACCAAGGTTATGACCAAGTCTCCGTACAATTTCATTCTAAGGTTAATAACCCCCAGTAGGTGCAGGTAGCATCCTAGCAACTGGCAGATTAATATTCAGAATTATATTTCAAACTCAGGGATACCAAACACAGGGTACCCTTGTCACCCAGGAGGGAAGAGACCGCTTTCTTCCCCTTCCTATGTGCTAATCTAGTCATGTATGGCCTTGTTTGACTCACCTTAAAATGATCTATCCAAATATATACCTAATATTAATGTGCCCAGTTCCTGCTGAACTTTATGAATTGAGTGCGAAATGTCTACATGTGGAATGTACATTTTATGGCAAGCTCTGTATCCTAGAGCCCTAATGGGCTATAACAGGTCATGGCTGATTGAGTTATTATTTTATGATTGGGCAGAGGAAAGTGATTTTCAAAGCAGACCTCCTGGAACCAGACTAATTAGCGGTTTACAGCCCTGGAGCTTCATCTATCTGTGTTTTATTTAAGATAAGCGGCAATTTTGAAGTCCATTCAACTTACAGCTATAAATTCCATTTCAGGAGGGAGGAGAGGGGAGACAAAATGGCTGAGGCCTAACAAGATGGCTGCCGCGTACAGCGTCCATGTCTCTATTGCGCACAATTGTCACAAAAGCCTAAAAAAAGTCAACTAGTACAGCCATCACATCTAAGAATTGGTCAGCTGCAATATGTTTGCTTTGGGGGTTAATACTGCTTTAAACTCTGTATCATTTGTTTTGTTTTTTTAATGTTTGTTCGTTTTTGCATAACACTTATTAAAGTGAAGCTTCTGATCACAAACTATTATTGCACAAAGTATTTAAAACTTGATGCCATCTTTCCAATAGAGTTCTGGCTTTGTTTCTTCCAGCCATTTTCCATGTCAGTTATCTGTTTTTACACTATTATTTTGTATGAAAATTCTTAGTACATTTGATGACTTGATGAATGCCATTTGAAAGTATTTGTTTGCTTTTAACTTTCAGTTTTGGAATGTATGGACTTCCATGAATGAAAAACACATACTGCTAAACATGCATTTGTGAAAAAAGTCCCATGCTCCTTCAAATTTCCACATTGCTGCGGTAAAAAACGAACATCAATTGAAACTTACTAATGATTAGAAAATCAAACCAATTTTTGAACATACTAGTGTATGGCCAGCTTCACCGATTCCTTCAACAAGTCCTTTTCTTGCTGTTTACAGTTTTGCTGTTTCAGTTGCTATGGTGGATCTGTAAGTAACACCTAGCCTGCAAGGTGTATGTGGGTATGGAGTTTTACAGTGGATATGATCCAGTAATCAGGGCTGTGGATAAGGGGTACCACCAGCCCTCCTGTACAGGGCCTAGGCCAGCAGAGGGGCTTAGGCAGCTGGATGAGTTGGATGTGGGTGGGGGGGGGGGGCAGTTACTGGAAACCCCATCCTCTCTATGGCTCTCTGCATCAGCTGAAAGCTAGCTTCTTCCCTCTGTCCCTCTGGCCTCCAGCATAGAGCCATACAGGGGGATTGGCTCCAGTAATTGTACCCATCACCCTCCCTGTGTACCATACATTTCCCCCTGTGTGCCCCCACAGTACCGCCAGCTTCCCTCCTTTCCTTCCCACTGGCAACTGCAAGCACACAATAGGATCCTTCAGGATGGAAAGTGGAGGAAGGGTCTGGTAAATATGTCACATTTACCAGCATCTTCCTTTCCTCCACAAGTGAAACATAATAATCTGTTTATTTTTTGGGGGGGCTTGTCAGGTTGGCTGTATGGGGCCCCTTGGTTTCTAACAGCAGCCGTGCCAGTAATAATGCCAGGAGGTAAGCCATATTCACTGGCATAGTGTACTTTCTTTTTTGTAACAGTTGGATCAGCAGGCATGTAATGTGGCCACCAGTGTCCGCAGCTGGAATATCTGACACTTTCTCAAAAGTTCTTGCTGTGTTTCTCTAAGGCTACTTTCACACCGATCCGCCGCAAAAACACATAGCCGTTTTTACTGGGCTTTTACCATGCTTTCTGGGCATTTTTTAAGGGACACGTGACTTTAAAAACTGCTCCAAAAACGCTTCTCATAGGCGTTTTTCAGGCATTTTCCATTGATTTGAATGGAAAGAGGCGTTTTTGGGGCCTTTTTTTTTTTTTTTTTTTTTTAACTCCCCAAACATGCCCCAAAGATGCTGCAAGCAGGAGTTTTTAGACCACACCGCAAGCACACCTCATTGTGAAAACATACATAGATATACATTCACATACACAGGGAAACCATTTTCTTGAGCTTTTCATGCGCCTTTTTTTTAACACAAAAATGCTGGAAAAACTCCTCAGTTTTAGTAAGAGCCTTTTTTAGCTCAGCGAGATGTCAGACTTTCTCTGAGGCTTTGCATACTGTACATGCTGAGGTCCCATGTGACGTTCAACAATCTGTTGCTTTGCATGACAGGGCAGGGAGTGAGTATGGGCGGACAAAGTAGGTGGCAGGGTTTCAGTTTGATGCTGTGTCTAAATATATATTATTTATTAATATTATTTATTTTGTTTTTGTTAAAAGTACACTCCAATCAAACTGTAAATGAATCTTTGACATTGCTACAGGGAATGTAGCCAACTGCTAATGGCTTTAGTTTTTCACCCAGTTATAGTTGTATGCCACCATCTGCTACCAACTCCATTTCTTGCTGATCTATGCTGGTTTTTTTGTAATGCAGAAGTAATCCCAAATGCACCCATAAAGGATCCTTTGTGTCTTTTACACTGAGAGCCTGATGTACATGAGAGTCCGAAAGACGTTCAGTGCAGTGCAACCTCACAAACACAAATTAGATTCAAATATGCCTTTTTAAAGTTTGAATTTGATGATGCACCAAGTAGAGAGCGAGTGCTTTGCAGACCCAACACCATACACGTGGCACTCTCTGGATTCTGACTGCAGTGCTTTGCAGACCCAACACCATACACGTAGCACTCTCTGGATTCTGACTGCAGTGCTTTGCAGACCCAACACCATACGCGTGGCACTCTCTGGATTCTGACTGCAGTGCTTTGCAGACCCAACACCATACACGTAGCACTCTCTGGATTCTGACTGCAGTGCTTTGCAGACCCAACACCATACACGTGGCACTCTCTGGATTCTGACTGCAGTGCTTTGCAGACCCAACACCATACACGTGGCACTCTCTGGATTCTGACTGCAGTGCTTTGCAGACCCAACACCATACACGTAGCACTCTCTGGATTCTGACTGCAGTGCTTTGCAGACCCAACACCATACACGTGGCACTCTCTGGATTCTGACTGCAGTGCTTTGCAGACCCAACACCATACACGTAGCACTCTCTGGATTCTGACTGCAGTGCTTTGCAGACCCAACACCATACGCGTGGCACTCTCTGGATTCTGACTGCAGTGCTTTGCAGACCCAACACCATACGCTTGGCACTCTCTGGATTCTGACTGCAGTGCTTTGCAGACCCAACACCATACGCTTGGCACTCTCTGGATTCTGACTGCAGTGCTTTGCAGACCCAACACCATACACGTGGCACTCTCTGGATTCTGACTGCAGTGCTTTGCAGGTAATTCAGTGTAAGGTTAAGTGAATGGAGTTTGTTACTTTAACACAGCTGTTGTCTTTGTGATGGAATGAATGCTGATTAATATCACTTCATACCATTTATAGAAGAGTTATCTCCTTGGTTACTGTAATGTTAATCATACACTAAGGTTACTTCACGTTTTCTACTTGATCTGCGAGAAAAACTCATGCTTTAACCCCATTTTTGGTGCAAGTGTGTTTTTGATACATTTTTGCCGCGTTTTCCATTGATTTCAATGAGGGGGTGATTTTTTTTTTTTTTTTTTTTTTTTTTTTTTTTTTTACTGCACCTAAAATGCAGCAAGCAGGATTTTGACACGTGACCAGCAAGCAATGAATTGGTGTGAAGAGTTCTGTAGGAATACATTATCACACTTTTTCCTCTGCTTCAAAAGCGGAGGAAAAGCAGATCAGTGTGAAAGCAGCCTAATGTTATTGAAGTGTTTTATTGCTTGCTGTGCAGTATCTTCGTGGCCAGATTTTATATACATCTCTGTAGGTTTGCCTTCTAGTGAATAATTGTATGTAGGTGTACAGTCAATCCATCACAGCACACAATTTAGTGAACTATATTCCACTGTGCACCCCTATGTTTTGTAGCAATTAGTTCGGCTCTATTCACACTTATGCGACTTGTCATGCAACTTTGGGATCCAAAGTCGAATGACAAGTTGCCCCCCCATGTTTCCCAATGGGTACCATTCATATCTGTACAACTTCAAAGTATTTCCTGCACTACTTTGGTCCGACTTTCATGCCATAGACCTCAATGTAAACCCTCCAAAGTTGCATGAAAGTTGCACCTGAATGTTGTACATGCGACTTGTGTGCGACTTTGTACAGCATAAACAGTTATCCTTGGTCAAAGCCAAAGTCGCATTAATGTCGCAATGAAAATCGCACAATTTTGAAGTCACACAAGTGTGAATGGAGCCTTCAGTTCTGGATCATTCTACGTGGTTTTCAACCAATTGGGGGGGTTAGGAAATTGAATAGTGTTTGACCTGCAAGAATCCCAGAAATTGTCCGTTGTGTTCCTGAAACCAGGTTTACAGTACGTTTATTGGATAGGACTTTGTGGTCTTTGTTTGGACCTCTGATGGTATGTAACTAACAAATAGCAAATAGACCTTCCGTAATAACCTTTTATAACCGTGTTCAAGTATGATAAGCTACAATGTAAGCCACATAACTCCCACTTACAATTAAATAAGGTGGACTATTCTAAATTGGCCCTTCAAGGGACAGGCATGGTTCGTTCCCATGTAGTAAAATAAATATGGGGTTATAGGTTCCTTCTACACTTAAAGGGTTTGGAATCCAGATTATAACATTATTGTTCTGGATTTATATAGCGCCCACAGTTTGCTCAGAGCTTTACCAGATAAAGGGAGACAGTACAGCAACCATACAGTTCAATACAAGAGGGTTAGGAGGGCCCTGATCCTTGGAGCTTACAATCTAAGAAGGAGGGGCTGGTGGTACAAAAGGTAATAACTGTGGGGGATTAACTGAAATAGAAGATTCGGTTATTAGTTGAAGGCAGGATAGAGTTCTTTTTGAAGAGAGGTATTCAGAGATCGCCTAAAAGTGGGTGGATTAGGCGATAGTCGGATAGTTTGGGGGAGGCTCTGGAGAGGAGCATGGGAGGAGGAGATGAAGGAGCTATGTGATGCACAAGGCTCATAATGGAAACAAACTTTCTTTTACCTTCCCTGACTGAGGCAAATCTCCCTTCATTCTTGTTTCACATGCTGTCCCTCCCAGACAATACAGCTCACAGTGGGAGGATTTCAGTAAGGGTGCTTTCATACTTCAGTGTTTTATAGCTTGAAGCTCAAACTTAAAAAATCAATTGTTCTCTATGCTGTCTGTTCACACCTGATCCCAGGAACAAGCAACATAGAGAACAATTGATTTTTTAAGTCTGAGCTTTTTTGGAGCTTCAAACTACAAAATGCTGAAGTGTGAATGCAGCCTTACAGAGGAAGTGCTGTCCATGCAGAAAGCAGTGGGCAGGACTGGGAGTGGGCTCATTGACAAGCTATAGTCTGCAGCAAAGTCTGCTGTGACAATGCTGGTAGTCACGCCCCATGCAAAAATTTTTCATCCCAATGTGGTACAAGCAGACACAGCCTATATGAGAGTGGAAACTCTACTCTGAATTCAGGAGCTGTGTAGTCATCACACAAAGCTGCATTAAGCGCCATTAAACCCAAATCCTTAGCTGTGGTGGCTGCATTAGTTTTTTTTTTCTCTGTTTGCACTTGGTGATATGGCCAATCACATAAATTTATGTATTAGTGTCCCCCCCCCCCCATCCAAATGAATAGGCTCAGACACAGCATTGTCAGACTGTGGGAAGGGGAGTGTTTAAATGGATTATCAGATTTAAAAATACTAACAAATTGAAGCCAAGTTCCAGCTCATGCTTTATAATCGGGTGCAGCAAACAAGTTTTTTTTTTTTTTTTTTTTTTTTTCTTTTAGAATACAGGTTTTACATAAATGAAAGCTGATCATTGCAAGCACCCCTGCCAGTGTTAAGTGGTTTGTCTCATTTCTGTAAACTGATACATCTGAAGAGAGCTTATTCTTTTAAAAACAGACCTACTGGCCAGATTAACAGGTAAATAAAGCCTAGAAAAGAAAGAAAATGACTGCAGCCAGCAAATGTAAGAATTGGTAAACTGCAATATAATAAAAGTTTGATTTTATGTTTAGCACCACTTTAGGTGGAGTTCACTGGCAGGCTCAACAGGTATTGTGGGGCTTTGCAGGGGGATGAAGAAAAAACTGTAAGTGCAGATGTACCTATAGACAAATTCTGCAGCACATTTTGTTTTGAGGCTGTAGTTCTACTTCAATCATATGGATTGTAATCTCTTATAAGAATTTGTCATCTTTACATACTATTAATAAATGCTACCATTTTTTTTTATTAAATCCTCAATTCTGTTTCTTGGGCATTTAGTAGTCCATTATACTGAAATAATATCTTTATATTCGTTTATTATTGCAGCTTCTTTTCTCTCTTCTGGCAGAATCCAGCTATGTCACTTTGATGTGTTCTCTGGCTTATTTCAAACTGGATTAACCCGTGTGAGTTCTTAGCATGCCATTTGAGCAGTTACACAAACAAATGAGGCAGAGGAGAGGTGTTACTTAAATGGGGGTGCAGTTTGAGGCTGAGCATACCAGAGTTCATCCGTGCAACTGACACTTGAGGAAAGAATGTGCATTTTCTCAGTCTACAATGAGCTGCTGATGGATCGAAAACTGACACCTTCCTAGCAAGGATATGTATCCCTGTGCATGATTTTCACTGCCCTGACTGGGTGCAGTGATGTCTCTGGATGTCACGGGAAGATTCACATCTTTTGCTTTGCTTATGTATTTTAACCAGCTATGTGTATTTGTTTTTTTTTACATTTCTTGTTCATCTGTTTGCATTCACTAACATAATTACTGTCAATGACCCTTTGACCTGTTCCTGTTACACCTCAGTGTTGCACCACCCCAATCTTGGATCCTCTTATTTCATATCACATCCAGATACCTCTATACTTTTGAGACTATACACACTCCTAATCACTGCATATTTGATTCCATAATGAAATCCACATGAGTACAGCGTATTTAGGTCACATCTCACACAAATATGGTTTGCATGCACTCTCCCACCAACTTCACTCAAGGCTTAACAATTGGAGTGGATTCAACTACAATCTTCCATCCAGAGCACACATGGCATGTAAGGCTACATCCACCACATCCACTTATGTCTTCATGTTTGCACCACCTGTTTTAGGATATCCCTGTTGTTGAACCTTTCCAGCTTTTCTTCACCCCTGCTTTTCCCTAAGCACCCATCTCCACTTATTAGCATCTTGATTTGTAGTAGATGCCGTTGCTCATCGCAAATAATGTGCAAAAGCTTTGGACTTACAGACTGAGGGAGGTTGTGTGTGTATTTATAAAATATAATTTTTTTTTTTTCATCATAATGAAAGTAATATTGCAATTCTCCTCCCCCCCAATCTACACTCGGTACCCCGGAATGACAAAGTGGAAACAGCTTTTGCAGACTCCACGCTGGTTTAATGTGTTTTGCACTAAGTAGAGGCTTCTGTCTAGCCATAAAACACAGATTGATGGAGGGCTGCAAAACACAGGATCTCTGAAGCTTAGTCAAAGTGACCATTGAGTTCATGTTCATGTCTCTCACTAAGGCACTTCTCCCCCAATTGCTCATTTTGGGCAGGCAACCAGCTCTTGAAGAGTCCTGGTTGTGCCAAACTTCTTTCATTAGAGAATTACGAAGGTCACTGTGCTCTTGAGGACCTTCAGTGCTGCAGAATTTGTTTTTTTTTTTTTTTTTTGTTCTGTAGCCTCCCTAGATCTGTGCCTTGCTGTAGTCATGTCTCTGAGCTTTGCAGCCAGTTCCTTTTTGACCTCATGGTTTTTGTTCTGACACAGTATGCATTGTCAGACATGAGGCCTTTTTATAGAGAGGCATGTGCCTTTCCAAATAATGTCCAATCAATTTACCATGGGTGGACTTCAGTCAAGGTGTAGAAACATCTCCGCAACGATTCAGAGACATTGAAGGCACCTGAGCTCATTTTAAAGTGTTTTTGCAAAGGGTCTGAATACTAATACCAATGTGATGTTTCAGTTTTCCCTTTTTTTTTTTTTTATATAAATTTTTCAAATATTTCTAAAATTCTGTTTTCACTTTGTCATTATGGGGTACTGAGTGTAGATTAACCAAAAAAAATTAAATAAATAAAATGAATTTAAACAACTGTAGTATCAGGCTGCAACATAACTAAATTGAAAAAAATGAAGGGGGTCTGAACACTTTCTGAATGCATTGTATATTTACACTCTCTGGAGTTCAGCCTCAAAGTATAGCAGTACCTCACCAAGCAAATGATCATAATATAAATACCAGCCATCTGCAGTGCTATTGAAATGAACAGATTACCAGTAGTTGGAGATCTAAATGTAGGTTAATTTGACTTGTGAACACAGGTTTGCCATATCAGCTGAGGCTTGCATACGGATTAGAAGTGTGCAATTAGCATCTATAGACTAACTTGAAATGAGATCCCAGAAGTGAAAGCAGAGAAAATAATTCCTTTCCATTGTGTGAATTTCTTTTGAGTACTGTAGTGATGGGTGCAGGTTAGGAAGTGAAAGCCAGAATGATGGTTTGTGTGGTAAATCAACAAACTTTAAAAAAGTTGTTTCTGCTAACTTCTATGTCACTTTTTAAAGGAGAATAGAAAATACATGGCTTTTCCTTATGCAGTAGGGTAAATCTTAGGTCTCATGTATACTGTTGCTCCTAAACCTTAGTTTAACAGCTCTTGGCGGTTTTTTGTTTTTTCAAAGCCCCTGAACTCAACCCAATAAATGCCTATGTGTCCTTGTACTACCAGAATTTAGGAGCAGCATAGTTTAGGGGCAGTTAAACGTTCCTCTCCTGAACGCAGAAGAATTGCATTCAGGAGAGGAACGTTTTGTCCAAAAAATGCTAAATGTGGCAAAAACATGTGTAAACGCATCTAAACTCTAGCTGCGTTTAGCGCTTGGGCGTTTATCCATGTCATTGGAAAATACTGTGGCCAGTCAAATGAATAAATTGTCCAAGCGCTAAGCGCAGTACCGTGTTTACACGTGTTTTTGGTGCTTTTAGCGTTTTTCTGCGTCCAGTTTAACATCTAGGGGAGTTCAGTGTGTTTGAGGGCTTAGATGATGCTAAATAGTGATTAGCTGTATGTTGCTTTCATTGTCTTCACAATGCTAGAAAAATTACACCTGAAAACTTTGTAAGGTAAGTTGGTAAATATTAGGCTTCTCACTGTTTTATAAAAACCAAAAAAAAAAGATAATTGCATGGGGTCACCCTGAAAAATCTGAGCTAATTGCAAAAAAGTGGTTGTGAACCTCTGAAACGCATAATGTATAAAGCATATCCCTCTATAGTATGTACTTGCCTCTATCTAAGGCACCTGGTACGATTTCTGTCCCCTCTCTCCTTCCTTCTCTATCTCAGTGAGACCCTTCTGATACCGACACCAGACAATCCTGGGAAAGGGGACACCTCACCCGTCTCCCCCCGCCCCCCCCCCCCCCCCTCAGCACACCAAAGGTGATTGATGGCCTCAGCTCTACATGTTACACTATGATACTATAGGGGGGTGCCCTTTCCCTTCATGCAGATTTCAGATTACACTCAGCTCCCTGCTCTAAGCTGCGCATTGTGGGACATCAGATCCCCACCCCCTGCCTTCTGGAGCACAGAAATGCTGTCTAAACTCTTCTTTTACAGGCTCTGGAGAAGAGGGCTACTGATACAGGTACAACTACAATGTAGGAGGATTTGTTTAATCTCTATATCACCTGAGGCTAGTCACTTTAGTGGATATATGTAAGGGTTTACAACTACTTCAATCATGCAAAAAAGTAACAACCATTTTACAATTGTAAATGATACACACACAAGAGAATAATTTGCATGTCATTCCACATTTCCTGGAGCTACTAAGCTGTGAGCACAGAGCAGACCTAGTGAGAACAAAGACCTATAGGTTAATTGTATTTTTTTCCTTTTGTAAGATTCTTGTGCTATAACGGATCTGAATATTGGGATGATCAGGCATAGTATGGGACAATAACTCACTGATGACAGATGTACTGCAGGTTTTAGATCTCAAACCCTTTTTTTTTTTTTTCATAATATGGGGAAAAGGATAGAACCTTTAGTCAGATATTTTTATTAGGGCGATATCTTTATTTCTTAGTGTCTGACCGCAAGTATAGGCCATTTTTCCAACAAGAGCACAGACAGCCATAAAGTAATTATAATGGAGGAAAGCAGGGTTAGAACATCTGATACTTTTTTTGTTGGTGTCTATGTTTAAGGAGATATCTTTACTTTTGTGACACCAGAATAGTAAGTGGGGGGAAGTAAAACAGAGTTACTAATCACTCTTCACTCTGTCCGAAACCAAACATTTTTTGAATTGACCTCTGCTTTGAAAATTCCAAAGCTAGATAAAATCATATATGTACAACCCATTTATTTTACCAAAAAATTTGAATGATCAGAAACTGTATAGAGCAGTGGTCTCTAAATGGCGGACCGAATTCCGGAACCAGACCGAGGGACATTCTCGTCCAGACTACAGCCACGCCACCGCCGGGTGCCCTCCCTCGGGACCCCCCGCTCAGCCACTGACACCATCCCCACAGCGGGCGGGGTGTGAGGAGCACCAGTTCGGGTCTGAGGGGCGGGAGCTGCCCAAGTCACCATGTCAACAAGTCGGTGACCGCCCGGCCCGCCAAAACATGAAAAGACCCCTGCCTCGAGCCGCAGACAGCGCAAGTCCCCACACGCCAACAAGCCAGGCAATCATTAGCTCCCGACCCCCAGTCCTGACCCTCAGCCCCCCACACCCGCCCACCGAGAGGACGACACCAGTAGCTTAGTGGGAGGCCCGGAAAAGGGCACCCAGCAGCAGCGGCACGACCGCGGTCCTAACAGTACCGCCCCTCGTGGGCGGGGCATGAGGAGCTGCAGATCGGGACCGAGGGGCAGGAGCCAGCAACCACCCAGCCAGTCAACCTGTAAAGACCTCCTTTGTCTGCAGCTCGAGGCAGAAAGCGGGAGCCCCCCCACACCAGCAAGCCAGGCAATCGCCCACCTGCCAACACAACAACCTAGGCAGCTTCCGCCCCCCACACCTAGCCCACCATGAGGAAGACACCGGTGGCAGGCCAGAGGCCCAGGAGAGGAAACCCCAGGATTAGTACCTCTGCCCTGCCTAAGGTACCAGGGGAAGGCTTGCATTAGAGGGGGGTGCTGTGTTGTAAAGGGGAAAAGAGGACACTGTGGGACTTCTTTAAAGAGGGGACTGTGATGTAGAGGGGACTACAGTGTGAAAGATCAGAATGTACCAGGGGACTGTGATGTGTTATATCGCTAACGAGATTTGGACCTCTGTTGGAAGGAAATTTTGCGGACCGGACCCCTGTAAATTTTTAATTCAAGACCCCTGGTATAGAGCATTATTGATTCTGCAGAGTTTCTCGACAAAAGCGCAGTGGTTGTTTGTGGCCACTTTTGGGAGTCACTAATATTTGTTGACAAGCTTAAAAACAAAACTGTTCTTTCTGTTGTGATTACGCTATCTGAAGTTACTGTAATTTTATCATATGCGTTTATTTGACAAAGAATAAAAAAACAAGCATCCATCATGTACTTAGTATGTGTGACTAACACTTTGTATCTGCTCCAATTTAACCACAGGTAGCCAGGCAGCATGTGGAAGGTAAGGGGAACCATTGCATGGAGTGTTACTTGAGGCTTCAGTTGCCTTGGGCTGAATGCTGTGTTTATGATGTACATACAGAACTTCTGTTTTCTTTCCCTTTTTATATTACTCTACATTATTCATAATACACCAGCATCTGCCTATTAGGCTTTCCTGTACCAGCTGTACAGTTTTCTCCATGGAACAAATTGCATGTTTTTTTTACAAACTCTGCCTTCTACAAAAGGATATGCAAACTCAAAATCGACTGCTAGTTTTTGTAGTTCGTTTGCCTTTCTGTATTCTAAGGCTACATGTACACTAAGTTCCCTTGAACGCCAAGTGTTTTTGCCACATTTTGCGTGGTTTTTTTTTTTTGGCCAAAAGTTTTCCTGAACGCAATTCTTCTGTGTTCAGGAGAAGGATGTTTAACTGCCCCTAAATGCTGCTGCTAAACTGATAAAAGCCTATATGTACCTGAGCACATAGGATTTTACTGAGTTGGGCTCACATTAGGAGCCAACAGTGTACACGAGGCCTAATGCTGGCCACAAATGGTACAATCTTGTTGATCTACAAATAAATATGAGGCCTATTTATAAATAAGCTTCACTAATTTTCATGTTTATAACTATTTCAAAGCAGCAATTGCATTTTTCTGCACTTACTGCATTTATTGCAATATTTCCTCCTCCCTCTTCTCTGCCGCTTACTGGCACAGGGAATCACAAGACTAGACTGGAGTTGGCTTAAAATAGATAGTCAGCCACCATATGTGCAAGTTCTCCCACTTAAAAAGTTGAGAGAGGCCTGTAATTGGCATCATAGGTAGACCTCAACTATGAGAGACAAAATGAGAAAAAAAATCCAGACAATCACATTGGCTAATTGGAAAGAATTTAAAGTTCATCTCAATACTTTGTTATATATCCTTTGTTGGCAATGACAGAGGTCAAACGTTTCCTGTAAGTCTTCACAAGGTTGGCACACACTGTTGCTGGTATGTTGGCCCATTCCTCCATGCAGATCTCCTCTAGAGCAGTGATGTTTTGGGGCTGTCACTGGGCAACACGGACTTTCAACTCCCTCCAAAGGTTTTCTATGGGGTTGAGATCTGGAGACTGGCTAGGCCACTCCAGGACCTTGAAATGCTTCTTACGAAGCCACTCCTTCGTTGCCCGGGCAGTATGTTTGGGATCATTGTCATGTTGGAAGACCCAGCCACATTTCATCTTCAATGCCCTTGCTGATGGAAGGAGGTTTGCACTCAAAATTTCACGATACATGGCCCCATTCATTCTGTCCTGTACATGGATCAGTCGTCCTAGTCCCTTTGCGGAGAAACAGCCCCAAAGCATGATGTTGCCACCCCCATGCTTCACAGTAGGTATGGTGTTCTTTGGATGCAACTCTGCATTCTCTCTCCTCAAAACACGACGAGTTGTGTTTCTACCAAACAGTTCTATTTTGGCTTCATCTGACCATATGACATTCTCCCAATCCTCTTCTGGATCATCCAAATGCTCTCTAGCAAACTTCAGACAGGCCCGGACATGTACTGGCTTAAGCAGGGGGACACGTCTGGCACTGCAGGATCTGAGTCCCTGGTGGCGTAGTGTTAATGATGGTAGCCTTTGTTACGTTGGTCCCAACTCTCTGCAGGTCATTCACTAAGTCCCCCCGTGTGGTCCTGGGATTTTTGCTCACCGTTCTTGTGATCATTTTGATCCCATGGGGTGAGATCTTGCGTGGAGCCCCAGATCGAAGGAGATTATCAGTGGTCTTGTATGTCTTCTATTTTCTAATTATTGCTCCCACAGTTGATTTGTTCACACCAAGCTGCTTGCCTAGTGCAGATTCAGTCTTCCCAGCCTGGTGCAGGTCTACAATCTTGTTTCTGGTGTCCTTCGACAGCTCTTTGGTCTTAACCATAGTGGAGTTTGGAGTGTGACTGTTTGAACTTGTTATCAGTATAAAAGACACCTGTCCACATCCTCAAACAGGGGCCATTGATACAGGTAATGAGTGCAGGACAGAGGAGCCTCTTAAAGAAGAAGGTACAGGTCTGTGAGAGCCCGAAATCTTGCTTGTTTGTAGGTGACCAAATACTTGTTTTCCAGCATAATTTGCAAATAAATTCTTTCCAAATCAGCCAATGCGATTGTCTGGATTTTTTTTCTCATTATGTCTCTCATAGTTGAGGTCTACCTATGATGCCAATTACAAGCCTCTCTCATCTTTTTAAGTGGGAGAACTTGCACAATTGGTGGCTGACTAAATACTTTTTTGCCCCACTGTGTGTGTATGTGTATGTGTGTGTGTGTATATATATATATATATATATATATATATATATATATATATATATATATATATATATAAATATAAAAAAAAATTTTTCTTCTTTCAGGTTAAGGAGCATGGTTGAAAGGTCACTTCAGGAGCTCATTTACACTAGCTTTATAACATGGCATTGGACACGCTTTTTTTTAAAGCAGTCTGAACTCCAACGCAACTATCCCTAAATAAAATGGTTCGCTTACAGTCTTGTGTACACGTTGCGTTTGCTTCAAAAATTAAACCACACCATCTTTTTCCAGAGCAGCCTGTATTTCTTTTGAGGTTGCCTGTGGGTTTTTCTTTGAATCCCGGACAATTCTTCTGTCAGTTGCGGCTGCAATCTTTCTTGGTCTACCTGACCATAGCTTGGTATCAAGAGATCCCCGAACTTTCCACTTCTTAAGTGATTTAACAGTACTGATTGGCATATTCAAGGCTTTGGGCATCTTGTTATGTCCTTTTCCATCTTTATAAAGTTCCATTACCTTGTTACGCAGGACTTTTGACAAATCTTTTCTGATCCCCATTGCTCAGTATCTAGCCTAGTTAGTGCTTCCATGTAAGAGCTAACAAACTCATTGACTATTTATACACTGACACTAATTGCAATTTAAAAAGCCACAGATGTGGGACATTAACCTCTAACTGGCATTTTAACCCGTGTGTGTCACCTTGTGTGTCTGTACCAAGGCCAAACATTCCAGGATATGTAAAATTTTGATCATGCCCATTTTGGTGATTTCTGTTTATTATGATTTAAAAAGGAGCCAAACAACTATTTGATAAGAAATGGCTTCATATGCTCATCATCCTTCAATAAAAGAGCATTTTTTGGCATGATGAGTCATATTTTCAATATCAATGCCAAGATTTCACAATTTCTGCCAGGGTATGTAAACTTTTGAGCACAACTGTAGCTATATAAATCTATATTTACATACAGAAAAGGCTAATATCGAACTGCAGCATATAATATAGAACACATAATATGTGCCTCCTGGATCATGCCGATTCTAATGCAGCTTTTTCAGCCATCTTGACTCATAACTTACCAAATCTGCTTCTGTTGTATGTTTCATTGTTAATGTGTATGCTTTGCAATTTGTGTCTTTAAAAGGAAATGGCTTTTTATTATGCCAGATACAGTGGGAAAAATAATTATTTGATTCCCTGCAGATTTTGTAGGTTTGCCCACTTACAAAGAAATTAAGGGTCTATAATTATTATCATAGGTCTATTTTAAATGATAGAGACATATCAACCAAAAATCCAGAAAAAACACATGATACAAATGTTCTAAATTGAGTTGCAGTTCAGTGAGTAAAATAAGTATTTCATCCCCTATTAACCAACTATAATTCTGGCTCCCACAGACTTGCTATGTGCTCATGTGGTACACAGATTAGCCCTGTCATTTTAAGAAGATGCTCCTAATGACAACTTAAGTGTATAGAAGATACCTGTCCACAGAATCTCATTCTTCCTCTCCATAATGGGCAAGACCAAAGGGTTGTCAGAGGACGCCAGGGAAAAGATTGTAGACCTGCCAAGGCTAGAATGGGCTACACGACCATCAGCAAGAAGCTTGGTGAGAAGAAAACTGTTGGGAGTGATTATTCGCAAATGGAAGAAATACAAAATAACCATCAATCTCCCTTGGTGTGGAGCTTCATGCAAAATTTCACCTCATGGGGTAAGGATGAACATGAGAAAAGTTAGGGATCAGCCCATAACTACATGGGAGGAGCTTGCAAATGATCTCAAGGCAGTTGGGACCACAGTCCACCAAGCAAAACCATTGGTAACACAAGGATTGAAATCCTGAAGCGCCTGCTAGATCCACGCCCGTCTGAAGTTTGCCAGTGAACATCTAAATTATTCAGAGAAGGATTGGGAGAAAGTGCTGTGGTCATATGAGACCAAAATTGAGCTCTTTGGAATTAACTTGACTCGCCATGTTTGGAGGATGAAAAATGCTGACTGATCCTAAGAACACCATCCCTACAGTCAAGCACGGAGGTGCAAACATTATGCTTTGGGGCTATTTCCCAGCTAGAGATGTTTTGTCTGGACTTTTGGTTTGATATTCTGACTGAGTCATAGTCTATTCCAAAGAGACTGGTCTTGTGCGGGGTGGATCGACAGGTCGAATAAGTATATCTTCGCTGTCCTCTCCCCTAGAACAAAACAAGCAGTTAACATATGCAGTGCAGACACCACCCCACTGAATGGGGAAAAAAAATTTGAGTTCTGCTTAAACATGAACCAATGCCATTCCCCATGCTAGCCCATCTAACGGTACCTGTAAATAGAGACTGTTGCAAGCTCTTTCGTCCCTTTTCATAAAAATTGCAGCTATCCTGTACATATGTGTTTTGCGCTGTAATATAATAGCTTGTTCTCAAAATTGTATGTTAGTGCAAATAAAAAAAGTATCACGGACAGTACTGAATTGTCTCTGTAATATAAAACATATTAACAGTCATTTAGTATAGTATGGCTCTCTAACCTCACTGAATAAACATAGATGTTGCTGTGAATAGTAGATTTTCCTCTTATCTTTTTTGTGAGTGGTTACAAATGTTCTGATGTATATTGCAGGCTGGCACTCCATGAATGCAGTCTTTGAGACAAGTGTGTGGCTTAAGATTGTGGTCTTGTTATTGGTGCGAATGGGGCTTGTTTATCTCTTGACCTGTTGGCGTTCCTCAAGCTGGAATTTACATTTCGTCATCTTACACCCAGGCTCTTTCTGAGGGCTGAAGGCTAACAGTGTGTCAGGAATGCTTGCAATGCCAAGGCCTTCTCCACGGCCTGTCTTTGATTTGCACCCTGATGGCATTTTAGGAGGAGGCTACTCTTGCAACAGATGGATTGCTTCCTTTTAATAAAACATTTTTTTTCACAAATATTCAGGGAGTGGAAGTTTCCTAACCTTGAATTATCGGGCATCCTTAAGTCTTCTCTGCCCTTCCCTTTTTTAAAAGAATGTGAAATTTCTGATTTATGAAATGGGTACAGATGATTACACAGATTGTGTGGCATTACTTAAATTCCTTACGAAAAAGTTTTTTTGTTTTTATTTAATGAAACAAAGAAGCTGCTTAACCACTTGTCTTTCCAGGTAATTTTTTAAGTTTTTGCACATGTGTTAAATGCAGATTTTAGGCCTGAAGATTATTCAAACCCCCCCACCCAAACCAGTATACATTTTCTGAAAGCATAGATCCTAGAGAATACAGTTGTGGTAGTTGCAATTTTTGTCGCATTAAATTGGTGCATGTTTAATCAAACACGATTTTTAGTACAAAAAAAAATACACTAAAGTTATTTTAGTGCACACAAACCCTATATTACACAGTTTTTGGTAAAAGATAAGGTTGCCAAGGGTAAATACCCAACATTTCAAACCTTAAAATTACGCACACCCGTGAAATGACAACAGACTTTGATACCCACAATTGTCTACTGGCGTTGTTCTAAAAGCCTTTACAGGTTTACCTGTTTAGAGTTAAAGAATGAGTTCACCTTCGGGTGTTAGGGTGGAACATGTAACATGTTCCAGCTCCTGCAGTGGCTTAGCAATCTGAGCCCTCTGTGACAGCAGTATGGAAAGAAGTTCCCCGTACCAGCTGTCACTTTTTGAAAAAGCGCAGCCATGCAGGACTCCACTCACACAGCAGCATCATTCATTCAGAGTTCTGTGAATGAATCAACTTCAAATACCGACCTTTGCAGATGTTGACTTGTGGTTCTCAGTGAACTACCATGGCTCTGTGGTAGTTCATTGATTTTTCCTGTCAGTGTGAAAGCGATTACATGGACAGTCTGCAGGAGTCCTGCATGGCTTGAGCTATCTGAGTGAAAGGGATTCCTTTCACTTGGAAATGTGTGCAAGGATGTTGCAACCTCAGTATTATGCCTCTCTCAGGTAGGAAACTCTCTCCCTGAAAACCAAGGAATTATCTGCTTTGTTTAATGTGCCTGGTGCTTGTGTAAGTTTTGTGTTGAGGAAGGGGACTGGGTAGAATTGCATTGTATGCAATGGCTAGTATGATATATACAGAAACAAGTGGTTGTACAAAATAGGCTTTATTTACTGCTTCAGACCTATATATTTATATTTTTTTCTTCCATATTTTGTATCCAAGAATAAAGGTGAGTAAAGGACTCTGCATGTGAGTTCAATGTAACTAAATGTTGTATTTTGCCTGTTCTCCTTTTTAATGCTGGTTTTATTCTCTTTATTACTCTCCAACTTCATTCTTACACAATAGTGAGAGTCTTGCCAAGCCTCCATGTGAACAATTTGGATTGCAGTGGTTCTGATGCCTGTATGTGATAAGTTATCCTGATCGTACAACTTTACTGATAACCTGCACTGTTAGAAAAATGTAGGGTGCCATTTCTAAGCTTCCCTCTGAAAATGCTAGTTGCTTGGCTATGCAGGGCAAAACTTCTGTGTTCTGAACCACTAACCTGCAACAAGTATGCAGGTCAAGAGTGCTGACTTTCCTTCTTGTCAGTGATCCAGAAAATAATAAACCGATGGATCATCTAACCACAAAACTAGCTTTTTCAGAAGGGAGGTCAAAAATTGCAGCCTACACATTACTCCTTACCACAGGTTTTCAGAACAGGTGAGGCTTATATGACAGCTGATTTTGGAGTGCTGTCTGCTTATCTACTCTAATGGTTGTGGGATGAATTGCTGGGTGGTTTTAGCAGTTGTTTCACAGAACAAGTGTTGGTGTCACACAGTGATATCCATCTCTATAATGGACACATTTGTGCTCTTATCGGTTTAACTTTCCACAACCATGCCTGGATCTTAATTGCCTGCATTTACAAGGAAAAGTACATAGAAGTGTGTATGTCCATGTACAATGTGGGGTTGCTGTGACTGAGCTGTATGGACTCTCAATAGGTAGGAGGGAAAAAAGTCTGTCTTTGAAAATATAAGCTCCCTCCCACTGCCATTTAACCCATTCTGTAACATTTTGTTTTCCATTGCTGGTGAAGCAAGTTATACAGTTCTAACCCCCGGTTTAGGGTTCTCTCTGATGCTC